>NW_007260497.1:403428-429315 GCF_000164805.1 Carlito syrichta
GGGGGCCTTTGGGAGGCTGAGGTGAGTGGATTGCCTGAGCCCGCGGGTCAGGAGATTACAGACTGAGCCACCGAGCCTGGCTGGTAAGTCTTCTTGACCTTCACAGTCAAGCTCATGGTTACAGAGGGGGCCCAAACTTATTAAGTAGTCAGGTAGAGGTTCTGTGTAGGCATGTTCAGAGTATTTGGGCAGAGAAAAACAAATACAGTTCTATCCTGCCTTTGAAGACAATTCCTCTTCAATTTGCTTCCCTCCCTATATTCAATTCTGTCCTTAAGCTAGGTTCTTTTTGAAGAGTTAGGCACAAGTTAGATTTGTTCAACTTTTGGATAAGTCTTTGGGGATGTTTGGGTTGGATTAGTGGCTTCCACTAATTTTTTGATCTTCACCCAGTTCAGCAAGGTAGAAAACCCTGTGGCTGTTTTCTATACCGTATTTTCCTACTTTTTACTTTTTGTGTACACATGTATTTTGAGCTGTGTGGTGTTGGTGAACACTTTGTGGCAGCCTGAGTTCTTAGTAGCATATGAATCTAAACCAAATGTTTAAATTTTTAGTTTGTGATCACCATTTTAATAACCCTTAGTTATATGCATGAATAGAAAATGTGTAGTTTTATAGAAAGGATTTGCATTTTTGGTTCAATTTGTGATCTATGAGGAATATCCTTGGGGTTGCTTATTTGAATTTGGAGAATCCCCCTCTAACTCAGAGGCAGAAGCACGGATAAGAAAATTTAAGTTCTCCATGTCCCTCAACGAGGCTGAGAAGGAACTGAAGAGTGGTGGGGGTGGGTGTAGTTTGTTTTTTCAGTTTTGTGGGAACAAGAGTGTTCAATGTACCAGTCACGGTGGCTCATGCCTGTAATCCCAACACTTTGAGAGGCAAGAGGATTGCCTGAGCCCATGGGTTTGAGACCAGCCTGGGCAGCTTGGTGAGAATACGTCTCTACAATAAATCAAAAAGTTAGCTGGGCATGGTGGTACATACCTGTGGTTCCAGCTACTTGGAAGGCTGAGATGGAAGGATCACCTGAGCCCAGCAGGTGGAGACTGTGGTGGCCATGAGCGTGCCGCTGCACTCAAGCCTGGGCAACAGAGTGAGACTCTGACTAAAAAAAAAAATATATATATATATTCAATGGGTGGTCCCTTTTTGGGAGCCTATGGAGGATTTCCTGGTTGGCTTTCAAGACTTGATCCAGCATCTGTGAGCTGTTTCAGCATGCCAAGGTAGGCAACACGGGTGTGAGCATGAATTTGGTTTGCTGATGGAGTGATCCTGCCTCCCAGATACTTCAGTCCTTTAGTTCTCCTCCTCACAGTGTCTCTGTGCAAGTTCTGAGTCATTGCCTAGGGTGGATAAAATGGGAATTGTAGGCTGGTGTCTTTCCTGGTCAGGCCTTTGGGAATGAAAGAGGATAGTGTAAGAACTGATGAGTGAATTTCAGCTCATCTGACACTGAAAAGGACCCTGGAAAAAAGATTAGATCTTGGACTTAGTAAAGAGGAAGTTAGAACCTTGCAAGGCAGGGGAGGGGATGGCATAGAAAATAAGGGCAAGTTATTCCATATTAGAGAGTGGGATTCCCTGTCAACAGTAGTATGCTGTCTAGCAGGGAGAAGGAAAGTTAACCTGTTCTTTTAGGGTTTGCCCAATATCTGTAATTTTAAACTTACCAAGGCCACCTGCTTACAAAATTTCTTAATTAACAGTTGGCTCTTGCCAGCCATGCAAGCCTGCTCCAGCACACCGCTGTAAATGTTCCTCAGGTTTTTAAATTCCTATTAGGTGCTCAGGTCTGTGCTATGTGGCAGGAGATGCTAAAGCAGTGTTTATTTTGAAGAATTTTGTAATACGACAGGCAAGGAACTGGATAAACGTTGGCAATACAGTTGTGTGGTGTGGCTTGAATATAGTAGCCCAGTATAAGAAGTTGAGTGCTGGAAAGATCACAAATGGGGGGGGGGTGGTGGAATATATATATGCTAGGCCTGAAGGATATTTATGGTATAGCAGCTAACACATGGTCACAGCACTTCCTACAGAAGCACCATACATACATTATCTGCATTATTCAGAAATGGGTCATATTCCTCATGCTACACCTGAGTAACCTGTGGCTTCATGAGATCTAAGTATTTTGCCCAAGTTATTCATTGTAGATAGGAAGGAGTAAGGCTGCTATTTGGAGCTGGGTCACATCACTGTAGAATGCATACTCTTGCCCACTACATCAGATTGCTGTTGAGTTTAAGAACTCAACAGTGGTGGGCGGGGTGCAGTGGCTCACACCTGTAATCCCAGCACTTTGGGAGGCGAGAGGATTGCCTGAGCCCACGGGTTCAAGATCAGCCTGAACAACATGGTGAGACCTCGTCTCTACAATAAATCAAAAAATGAGCTGGGCATGGTGGCACACACCTGTAGTTCCAGGTACTTGGAAGACTGAGGCAGAAGGATTGCCTGAGCCCAACAGGTCAAGGCTGTGGTGGCTGTGAGCTGTCTGCTACTGCCCTCCAGCCTGGGTGACAGAGCAAGACTCAAACTCCAAACCCCCCCCCCAAAAAAAACAATATTTGAGTTCTAGTCTTCATTTCACTTAACCCCAGGTATGTGGTCTTAGCTAAATCATGTCTTCCCTCTCTGCCTTGGATTAGATTATCACACAGTTCCTTTTTATTTACGACATTTTGAGAATTTTAAGTTATGAGAATGAGTATGGCTTCTTTAAGGAACAGTGAGAGAATGTGCCCTCTCAGGGCACATTGAGGTTGGCAGTGGGGGTAAACAGGAAAACAAACTAAAAGAGGAAGTGGAAGGGAATGAGACTCCCCCAAGTGGTAGAAAGCAAAGGCAGAAAGGAGCTATGTACTGAGCTATTTCCATCTGTGATTCCTTACTTGTTCCAAATGGAAAGGTGAAGGTAGTGGAGACATACAGATAATAACAAGCTGGTCTCTTGTGTTGGATACTCCTAGAAAGCTCACTTCTCCCTTGATGGCTTCAGCAGCAAATCAGGTCTTGATTGGGTCATTTCCCAGAATTCTTGAGTTATCATTCCTGAATAGAATATCTACTATGTGCCAGTCACTGGAATGGGGGAAAGGCTAATCTGGTCTTTATGCTTGTTGAATTTATAGTCTAGTAGGGGAAATATATAATAAGCAAGTTAGACATTTTGATAGGATTATGAGAAGCTAGGTTTTGTTGGATTGGAGTTGGGAGGGTCTCTAACTTCAGCATAGCGAATAGATGGGAGGAGCTGAGTGGAAATGGCAAACCAGTTAGATTATTACAGACATCCAGCCAACATGTGCTGCTTGACCAGAGCGTGAACAAAGATCTGGTGGTTACTAGCCAGACCTCTCTTACAAAAATAAGTGATAAAGTTTTTTTACTCTTATTGACTCACTTAAATGTGATGTCTTATTAAAGTTTTATCAAATTTTGGTCTTAAAAAGGAGGCTGAAAGTCACATGGGGTGTAAAGTCTATTTTAAAATATGTAGCTGTTCAGGAGATACAGGGCAGAGTGACATGAGGTAGGAGCTCTAATCACAGATTTCCAAACAGTGGTAAGTTTGGAGGTAGACCTCAAGGAGATAAACAGGATTTGGAAGAGATGAATAGTCCCATGGATTATCAATCATTTAAAGGGAATATAGCTCAAGGGATAGAAAACTGAAGCTGTAAAGATTGTTTATAAAGAATTGCCAATTCCAGCCGGGCTCGGTGGCTCAGCCTGTAATCCCAGCACTTTGGGAGGCTGAGGTGAGTGGATTGCCTGAGCCCACGGGTTCGAGACCTGCCTGGGCAACTTGGTGAGACCTCATCTCTACAATAAATCAAAAAATCAGCCGGGCGTGGTAGCGTGTGCCTGTAGTTCCGGCTACTCGGAAGGCTGAGGCGGAAGGATCGCTGGAGCCCAGCAGGTCGAGGCTGTGATGGCCGGGAGTGGCCACGGCACTCCAGTCTGGGCAACGGAGTGAGACTCCAACTCAAAAAAAAAAAAAAAGAATTGCCAATTCCAATGAGAAAGAAAAGCAGATCTGTGAAAAAACTGGTTACACAGAAAGCCAGGCCACATTAGAGGCATCACATCAGTGAGAGTTCAGCCCCATATGCTATTGAGGCACACATGAGCTCACGGTAATATGATTGAGACTTGAGCCTGGGTTAAACAAAAAAAACAAACTGAAAAAGCATGCATTCTGGGAAAAGTGGTATAATGGTAATGACTAGGAAAGAAGGCTCTTGTCCATGAGAAATCGAGGCCTACCACAGGAAGATACTTCTAGTCCGTTGCATGTCTTTGGTCCAGAGACCAAAACCATCTCTCTGGGGGATTGTTGAGAAGGCATAGAGTGAGAAGATAGCAGCTCCATCTGTTGCCTGTAATCTCGTCACTCCAGATAGTCACTGCTAATACTTTTGTTGGTTCACATCTTACCAGAGGAAGGACCTGTCATCCTTCAATTAAATTATTTCCCAGCATTTTATTATGAAAACTTTAAAATTCACTCATAATTGGCTCAGAATATAAAAAACTTTCATAAGCAAAGTCGAAAAAAATTATACAGTGAGCACCTGTATATCCACCATTCAGATTCTACAGTTTAAAGTTTTCTTTATTTTATCACATATCTATCCAACAGCCCATTTTAATTTTTGGCACATTTCAAAGAAATTGCAAGCATCACCACACTTTGCCTCTTAACATTTCGGCATGTCCTTGAGTGCACTATTTGTTTATGGGATGCTGGTTTTGGTTTTTTTAATCTTACAATCAGACGTATATACTGTTTGGGTAAAAGTAACAAATGCACACACTCTTGTGGCCACATTCTTAGTATATCAAAAAACTTTTCCATTTCTACCTAGAGTTCTCTGTCTCTTCTCAGCTAATACCTGCCCTTCTCCTCCTGGGTAGTAAGTGAGCTTAACCACTGTTCTGATTTTTTTTTTTTTTTTTGAGCCAGAGTCTCCTTCTGTCACCCAGGCTGGAGTGCAGTGGCACGCTTACAGCCCCCATAGCCTCAGGTGGTCCTTCCACCTCATCCTTCCAAGTAGCTGGAACCACAGGCATGTACCACCATGCCCAGCTAATTTTTTGATTTATTATAGAGATGAGGTCTCGCCTGCCTAGGTGGGTCTTGAACCCGCGGGCTCAGGCAGTCCACTCACCACAGCCTCCCAAAGGCGTGGAATTACAGGCTGAGCCACCGAGCCTGGCTCTGAATATTTTTTATCATGAATTAATTTTGCCTGTTCAGAGACTTCATAAATGGAATCTGTGTATTCTACCCTTCAGATTTATTCTTATTCATGTTACAGATAATTAATAGCTTGTTTCTTTTTTGTTGCTGAATAGTTTTTTTGTCTTTTCTTGCTGAAAATTTTTTATAAACATCACAGTTTATCCCCATATTTATGAATACCTGCACTATTTCAAGTTTTTGGCTATTGTGAATAAAGCTGCTATGAACATTCTTGTACAAATCTTTGTGGAGATAATGTTTTCATCTCTTTTGGATAAAACCTAAGAATGGAATTGCTTTTGGGTTGGGTGTATGGTTTTCTAATAAGCTGCCAGACTGTTTTCCAACATGATTCATTAAATGCTTTCTTTAACACTGTATGAGAGTTTCACAGCCTTGCCCATATTTGGTGGTGTTGGTCTTTACTTTTAGTCATTGTGGTGGGTATGTAACAGTATCTCATTGTGGTCTTAGTTTACATTTACCTGACGACTAATGCTGTGAATCACTTTGTTTGCTTATATTTTATTCATGTTTTCCTTTATGGAATATCCGATAAAATTTTTTGTTCATTTTTAAATTGACTGTCATTTTATATTGAGTTAATAGGGGCCCTGCGTTTAAATGTCAAAGCTCAAATGTACAATATTAGGATAGGGAAGATTTATTGCTGGATGTTAGTTCAAATGAAAAAGGCCTTAAGTGTGAGTTGAACAGAAACACATTCACCAATTGTTCAGCAAATGGTTATGGAGTACCAACTATATACTAAGCACTAGTATTCGCGATATAGAGATAATACTAGTTTCCTAGTTCCAAGGAGCCTATAGTTTACAGAGGTAGACAGACAAAAGTCAAAATTCTGGTGTGGTTTCAGTGTTAAGTTAGTCACTAAATATTTGCTGAGTACCTACGTAGGGCAGGTACTGTTGTAGGTACTGGAGATACAAAGATAGACAAACCAAATAGACAAACCTACTCTAATGCAGCTCATTTTCTGGAGTGTATATGGGGAGAGACAAGAGTGCAGAGGCCCTGAGATGGGGAATAAGATTGATTTATGTGTATATGGATCAGAAAGGACATCCTGGCTGGAGCATATTTGGGTGGCTAGATGATTAGTGAGGTAAGGATCAGGTCTTGCAGGGCCTTGCAGACCATGGTAAGGACTTTGGGTTTTATCTTGTGTCTTTGGGAAGCCATTCCAGAGTTTTCAGCAGAGAAGACATCTGGTTTCTGTTTGGCTTATAAACGCAAATATGTGTGTAATTGCAGAAAGAAAGGTGAGAAAACCATTGCTGTCACTCAGAGGACAGATAAGAAAACCCTTCCCGGGGAAGGTGGGCAAGGCCTCGTAAAGGAACCTTGGACGAAAGGCAATTGCTAGGCAGGAAGGACAGCGGTGTCGGCACACGTGTGTGTTTGATGAACCAGGAATAACTTGGGATGACTTTTGGGATGGGTGGCAGGGTGAATGGCAAGAGGCAGAGTTTTGAACTAGGGATGCACGTTGCCATGGTGCCCAGATGCTGTGTCCTCTGGAGTCGTGTGACAACATAGTACTAAGGAGGTGACAAAAGATTATTAATAAGGACTGAAGTTAGCTAAGGGTTGAGCTGTGGAAGTAGAGGCTTTAGGCTTAGAATGAATAGACAGGAGAATTTGATGTGTGGATTTGGGGGCGACTAATGAGGCCCTTTAAAAAATGCAGAATAAGCATTATAAAGAATTAAAACAAGCCGGGCTCAGCGGCTCAGCCTGTAATCCCGCGCTTTGGGAGGCTGAGGTGAGTGGATTGCCTGAGCCCGCGGGTTCGAGACCCGCCTGGGCAGCGAGACCTCATCTCTACAATAAATCAAAAAATCAGCTGGGTGTGGTAGCGCATGCCTGTAATTCCGGCTGCTTGGAAGGCTGAGGCGGAAGGATCGCCGGAGCCCAGCAGGTCGAGGCTGCGGTGGCCGGGAGCGGCCACTGCACTCCAGTCTGGGCGACAGAGTGAGACTCCAACTCAAAAAAATAAATAAATAAAATAAAATATTAAAACAACACAGAAGTGTATAGAGCTCATAAAATTCTTCAGTCTACCAAAACCACATTTATTTGGTGTATCTTCCAAATTTCTGTGTGTATTTATTACATGTATATATTCAAATCTATTATGTATACACATATTCAGTTGAATTTTAAAATGGAGCCGGGCTCGGTGGCTAAGCCTGTAATCCCGCGCCTTTGGGAGGCTGAGGTGAGTGGATTGCCTGAGCCTGCAGGTTCGAGACCCGCCTGGGCAGCGAGACCTCATCTCTACAATAAATCAAAAAATCAGCTGGGTGTGGTAGCGCATGCCTGTAATTCCGGCTGCTTGGAAGGCTGAGGCGGAAGGATCGCCGGAGCCCAGCAGGTCGAGGCTGCGGTGGCCGGGAGCGGCCACTGCACTCCAGTCTGGGCGACAGAGTGAGACTCCAACTCAAAAAAATAAATAAATAAAATAAAATATTAAAACAACACAGAAGTGTATAGAGCTCATAAAATTCTTCAGTCTACCAAAACCACATTTATTTGGTGTATCTTCCAAATTTCTGTGTGTATTTATTACATGTATATATTCAAATCTATTATGTATACACATATTCAGTTGAATTTTAAAATGGAGCCGGGCTCGGTGGCTAAGCCTGTAATCCCGCGCCTTTGGGAGGCTGAGGTGAGTGGATTGCCTGAGCCTGCAGGTTCGAGACCCGCCTGGGCAGCGAGACCTCATCTCTACAATAAATCAAAAAATCAGCTGGGTGTGGTAGCGCATGCCTGTAATTCCGGCTGCTTGGAAGGCTGAGGCGGAAGGATCGCCGGAGCCCAGCAGGTCGAGGCTGCGGTGGCCGGGAGCGGCCACTGCACTCCAGTCTGGGCGACAGAGTGAGACTCCAACTCAAAAAAATAAATAAATAAAATAAAATATTAAAACAACACAGAAGTGTATAGAGCTCATAAAATTCTTCAGTCTACCAAAACCACATTTATTTGGTGTATCTTCCAAATTTCTGTGTGTATTTATTACATGTATATATTCAAATCTATTATGTATACACATATTCAGTTGAATTTTAAAATGGAGCCGGGCTCGGTGGCTAAGCCTGTAATCCCGCGCCTTTGGGAGGCTGAGGTGAGTGGATTGCCTGAGCCTGCAGGTTCGAGACCCGCCTGGGCAGCGAGACCTCATCTCTACAATAAATCAAAAATCTGCCGGGCATGGTAGCGCATGCCTGTAATTCCGGCTACTCGGAAGGCTGAGGCGGAAGGATCGCCGGAGCCCAGCAGGTCGAGGCTGCGGTGGCCGGGAGCGGCCACTGCACTCCAGTCTGGGCGACAGAGTGAGACTCCAACTCAAAAAAATAAAATAAGATGGAGTCATACTTTTTTCTTTTTTCTTTTTTTTTCTTGAGTTGGAGTCTTACTCTGACAGCTAGGCTGGAGTGCAGTGGCACACTCACAGCCACCACAGCCTCAACCTGCTGGGCTCAGGTGATCCTTCCGCCTCAGCCTTCCAAAAAGCTGGAACTACAGGCGTGTGCCACTACACCTGGCTAACTTTTTAACTTATTGTAGAGATGAGATCTCGCCAAGTTGCCCAGGCTGGTCTCACACCTGTGGGCTTAGCAGTCCTCTCACCTTGGCCTCCCAAAGCGATGAGATTATAGGCATGAGCCACCGTGCCCAGCCCTATTTTGTCATTTAATAGCAGCATGATATAGTTCCGATTTTTTTTTTAATTGTATAGACGTGGTCTCACCAAGTTGCCCAGGAGGATTGTCTCGAACCCCTGAACTCAGGCAGTCCTCTTGCCTTGGCCTCCCATAGTGCTGGGATTACAGGGTTGAGCCACCGGGCCTGGTCTCTGTCTTGTTTTTTAGCTGCTGCTCAGCATTCCATTATTTGATTGTAACATGATTTAGTCTCCACCTAACTTGAAGTTGCCTTAAGTTTTTTACTATTCTCAGCAATAGCAAAATGAGCATTCTTTTTTGTCTCTGTACTGTTTAAACCCTGCCTCAGGGAACATGTGAGGTTATAAGCATAGAGTTCAATTTGTGACTTGGGAGAAGCTTTGATCCTGCTCCCTTGGGGGAACTTGTATTCTGTTCTGGGTCTGTCCTCAGGAAATCTCCAAGGGAGTGATGAGGATGGTTAGAAGTCTGCAGGCCACATTCTAGGGGCAGCCATCAAAAGAGCTGGGGCTGTTTTTCCAAATTTAGCTGGGACTTTACACAGCTTCCAGGTGTTAGATGAGTTCTCATAGGGAAATAGAAAAAGTCTTTCCTATGGAGCCCTAGACTGGAGAAGAAGTAGGACTGATGGGTAGAAGCAAGAATTCCACAGGGGTGGATCAGTTTCAGTAGAACTTTGTGGAGCTAGACTTTCTGATGAACACATTGTAATTGAGTAATGGATTCCCTGTCATTGGATGCATTCAAGCAGAGGCCAAAATGCTACGGAGAGGCAACATGGAAAACAAGTTGAACTCTGAGAATCATTGAAGCTTTGGTTGGGAACAGCATTCCAGATGGAGACTATGAGAACCAAGATGGGATGCTGTGGGCTGAGTGTTGTGGGGATGATTGAGGGTCAGCATAGGAGAGACTGAAGCTGGAGGCATCCCGGGGGTATAGTGCTGGGAAGCCTGGAATTCTGAGTGGAGCTCAGTGAGAGATCTGACCTCATATGCATGGTCATGGACCAGTGGGGGTGGGGTGGGGAACACAGGGATAGTAAGGGTCTGAGGATGACCCATGGTGATCCATGCAAGAAGATAATGTTTCCTGCAGAGGGAAGGGGTAAATGGAAAAATTCACCTTGGTAAATTGGTGCTGGTTGATTACAGGGGCCAGCAGTTTAGAACTGGCTGGGCTGGGAGCTGGGGCTGGAGATGACCTTTTGGGTTTCATCCAGCAAATATGTATTATTTGGGTGCTTGGGACAGAGCAGTGAACAGAATAGATAAATATTTCTTCCCTCACAGCATTCTAGTAGGGGAGACAAGTTATATAAGTATATATAATATGTTAGTCATTGATGAAATGAAATAGAATGAGCAAGAGAGAAGTTGTTAGGATATCAGGTTAGAGAGATCTAGATCTGTCCAGACCCTGTAGGCCATGGTACAATTTGGACTTTTTCTAGGAGTAGTGGGATATCATTAGAGCACCAGTCCCCATATTTTTTGGTATCAGGGACCAGTTTCATGGAAGACAATTTTTCCATGGGTGGGGTGTGGGGATTATCAAGCATTAGATTCTCCTAGGAGCGTGCAACCTAGATCCCTTGCATGCTCAATTCACAATAGGGTTCGCGTTCCTCTGAGAATCTAGTGCTGCTGCTGATCTGACTGGAAGCAGAGCTTTGCTCACCCACTACTCACCTGCTGTGTGGCCTTGCTCTGGTCTGTGGCCCAGGGGCTGGGGACCGCTACATTAGAGGGTTAAGGCAGAGATGTGATAAAACCTGACATGTTTTAATAGGATCACCTTGATTGCAATATTGGGGATAGCCTGTTGGGGTGGAGTTGGGGGAGTGGAGGGGAACATAGAATCATAGAAACATAGAAACATGCCCAGGCAAGAAATGATGATGGTTTAGACTGAGTAACAGCAGTGGAAATGGTGAGGAGTTGAGCATGAGCAGCTGATTAGAGATTAGGAGATCAAGAGGTAGGACCCCAGGGATAGAAATCATTGGAGGAAGAGACTTTTGGGAGAACAGTATCTGGATCCTGGTTGCATTCCAGGTGATGTTAGGATCAGAACTGGACTAGAGTCTGACCTGGATCTAGAAAGAGGGTCAGAGTGAGATTCATTGGTCTCTGTGAAGACCAAGATTAGAGTCTGGGTCTGGGAAGTACTTTTGGGATTAAGACAAATTTTAGAGTGAGGATAGTTTGGAATCAAAGTTATAGATGGAGGCTAGTACCCCTTTTCATTTTTGGACCAGGGTTGGTTGTAACAACCATATCCTGTGCCATTGAGCTCACCCAGTGGGTTGAGGAGTTTAGAGGCCATAAGGTCTTCTCTTCCTTGGCTGTGATGGGGGTGGACAGACTCAGGCCTGCCAGGGTGAAGCCTGCTGGCTTTCCCAGCTGGCATCCACAATCAGGGAAGGGGGGCGAAGGCTCCCTGGTGCTTGACCCAGCTCCTTTTCCCTCAGATGGCCCACTGTGTGACCTTGGTTCAGCTGGCTGTCTCCTGTGACCACCTCATTGACAAGGACATCGGCTCCAAGTCTGACCCACTCTGCGTTCTTTTACAGGATGTGGGAGGGGGCACCTGGGCTGAGGTGAGGTGAACCGTGGAGGTGAAGGTTGTGGAGGGAGGCTAGGACTGTTTTGGGGTTGAGGTTGTGTGACTGCAGTGCTTATTGGCCTCTGCCCACAGCTTGGCCGGACTGAACAAGTACGGAACTGCTCAAGCCCTGAGTTCTCCAAGACTCTGCAGCTCGAGTACCACTTTGAGACAGTTCAAAAGCTACGCTTTGGAATATATGACATAGACAACAAGACAACAGAGCTGGGGGATGATGACTTCCTAGGGGGTGCTGAATGTTCCCTAGGACAGGTATGTAGGGCCAGGGATTGGAATCCTTCGGACACAGGTTCTGTGAGAGCCCTATCAGATAGCCCAGACTACCTGGAGCCTGGAGGTTGCAGGCAAGCAGGACCTAACCTTGCCTAGATCTGAGGCTCCCTCCACTCCCTGCTTTGCTCCAGATTGTGTCTAGTCAGACTCTGACACTACCCTTGATGCTGAAGCCTGGAAAACCTGCTGGGCAGGGGACCATTACGGTAAGGAAGAACCTAGCAATGGGAGGGACTTATATCATTGAAGAATTCATGAAGTGATACAATCTCCCCTACCTAGGTCTCAGCTCAGGAGTTGAAGGACAATCGTGTGGTAACTATGGAAGTAGAGGCCAGAAACCTCGATAAGAAGGTGTGTCTGGAAGGAAGCCCTGGTGATCCAAGGATTAAAGGGATAGGGATGGTGTGGGGAGGATGGGTGAGGATGGAGAGCTGGCATAGAGTTTGTTTCTTCGTGAGTATTGTAACTGGGGTCTCTGACTTTGGCAGGATTTCCTAGGAAAATCAGATCCATTCCTGGAGTTCTTCCGCCAGGGTGATGGGAGATGGCACCTGGCATACAGATCTGAGGTATGAGACCCCTTGGACTGGGTGGTGCTGGTGGGAGAGAATCTTCTGGTTCTTGTGACTAACAAGGGAGATGAAGGTGGCAGGTGGGTAGGGAAGTATTGCAGCTCCTCGTGGGCCATGCGGAAGTTCACTGAATGCCTTGTCCTCTGCCTTCAGGTAATCAAGAACAACTTGAACCCTACATGGAAGCGCTTCTCAGTACCTTTTCAGCATTTCTGTGGTGGGGATTCCAGCACACCTATCCAGGTGAAGAACTTGCCTCTTGAATGGACTGAGCAGGGGGAGAGAACGTGGGGAAGGACTTATTCTCACCTGCCACCTGACACACCTTCCCCTCAGGTACGATGCTCCGATTATGACAGTGACGGATCACATGACCTCATTGGCACCTTCTACACCAGCTTGGCTCAGCTGCAAGCAGTCCCGGTGAGCACTGGGCCCTGCTCAGGGGTGTTGATGTGGGCCTAGATGGCTGCAGCTTGGGGAAGACAGGGAGGAGAGGACAGGTTGAGTCCTTGACTGATGCTCTGGGAATTTTCTTTCTTTTTTTTTTTTTGAGTTGGAGTCTCACTCTGTCGCTCAGACTGGAGTGCAGTGGCTGCTCCCGGCCACCACAGCCTCGGCCTGCTGGGCTCCAGCGATCCTTCCGCCTCAGCCTTCCGAGTAGCTGGAATTACAGGTGCACGCTACCACGCTCGGCTGATTTTTTGATTTATTGTAGAGATGAGGTCTCGTCAATTTGCCCAGGCGGGTCTCGAACCCGCGGGCTCAGGCAGTCCACTCACCTCGGCCCCCCAAAGCGCTGGGATTACAGGCTGAGCCACCGAGCCCAGCCACTCCGGGAATTTTCTGTTCTAATTTTTCTCTCCTCACCAGACTGAGTTTGAATGCATCCATCCTGAGAAGCAGCAGAAAAAGAAAAACTACAAGAACTCCGGAACTATCTGTGTCAAGATTTGCCAGGTGAGACAATAGCCCACATAAACCATTCTGTGATCCCTAAACTCCATGACTCCTACTCCTATCACCCCAGCCATTGACCTTGGTTTCATCTGCAGGTAGAAGCAGAGTATTCCTTCCTGGACTATGTGATGGGAGGCTGTCAAATCAACTTCACTGTAAGTTGCTTTACCAGGAGCAAGAGCACAGCTCTGAGGCTCAAGATGACCTTCAACTTCCTTCCTCACCTCTTCCCAGGTGGGCATAGACTTTACTGGCTCCAATGGAGATCCCTCCTCACCTGACTCCCTACATTACCTGAGTCCAACAGGGATCAACGAGTACCTGACAGCACTGTGGAGTGTAGGCAGTGTGGTTCAGGACTATGACTCGTGAGTAATTGGTTCTCTTGGCCACTCCCTGCAGATTCTTCAGACTCTGAGCTCACAGTCCTCTCACTGCCTCTTCCCTACTCACTGTCCTCCCACAGGGACAAGCTGTTCCCAGCATTTGGATTTGGAGCTCAGGTACCCCCTGATTGGCAGGTGAGCTCGCTCTCTTCCTTTTTCGCACTCTTGTTTTCAGTTCCAGGGTCCTGAATTTGAGGGATGCAGTAAACTTACTTGCTGCCTGGCCCTTACCTTTAAGAAGAGATGCAGGGATGGACCCCTGCAGGCATGTATACAGCAAGTGCTCCGGACTAAGTAGCTCTTGTCGGAATCCTGGTACATGCCACAGTGTCCTTTTTTTTTTTTTTTTTTTGAGTTGGAGTCTCACTCTGTTGCCCAGACTGGAGTGCAGTGGCCGCTCCTGGCCACTGCAGCCTCGACTTGCTGGGCTCCGGCGATCCTTCTGCCTCAGCCTTCCAAGTAGCCGGAATTACAGGCATGTGCTACCACGCCCGACTGATTTATTTATTTATTTATTTATTTATTGTAGAGATGGGGTCTCGAACCCGCGGGTTCAGGCATTCCACTCACCTCAGCCTCCCAAAGGTGCGGGATTACAGGCTGAGCCACCGAGCCCGGCTGCAGTGTCCTTTTCTTAGCACAAAGAAGCTCATGAGGAAGAACCTCATTTTTATTCTTACCTTCAGGTCTCGCATGAGTTTGCCTTGAACTTCAACCCCAGTAACCCCTACTGTACAGGTAAGCTCCCCCATCTACACATAGAGGGGAAGCCTATTGAGGCAAAGGAGAGTCGGGGGCAAATACTTGTCTTCATTGTCCAGGAGGATGGGTTTTAGAATGAGGTCTCTGGAGTCAGACCATCATGCCACACGACTAGGGGCAAGTTGCTTAGCCTTTCTGTGTGCTTTGGTTTCCTAGTAATACTAAATATTAGGAAATATGTAGGACTAAGTATGCTGGAAATTGAGGATGCACATAAAGCAGTAAGCCTGGTACATACTAAATGGTCTCTATAAAACGGTAACTGTTATGTGGTTATTATCATTGTTGCTTCGAAGCTCACAGGTACTTATTTGGGCATTGTGGAAGCCTTGATGACCTCCCTGCAGAGTGCTTTTTGCCATAGTCCCCCAAGCTGTTTTGTCTGAAGCCAAATCTTATAACTCCCTAGTACCTCCAGGAGAGCAACAAGCTGAAGTGAAAATTTCGACCTGAACCAGTCGGATCTAGGTTTTTAGATTTTTCTTTTAGCTTTGCATTTTGATATAAGTTCAGACTTAGAGAAAAATTACAAGATAGTCCTAGAGGTTCAAGTCCTTGGAGCTCAGGGGTCAGGACCAAAGTTTATAGGGTCTATTCACCTTCACCCAGATTCCCCAAACATTAACATTTTACTGCAATTACTCACTCTCATTTATGTATACAATATATATGTACATATATATATTTTTTTTTTTCTTTTAAGAAAGCAGGATTTATTGAGAGGACAGAAAAGCCCCCACAATGGGAGTGGACCCAAAGGGGTTGCTTATAGGTATATATTTTTTTTAACCTAATTTTTTTTTATTTATTTATTTTTTGAGTTGGAGTCTCACTCTGTCACCCAGACTGGAGTGCAGTGGCATGCTCCCGGCCACCTCAGCCTCAACCTGCTGGGCTCCAGCAGCCCTTCTGCCTCAGCCTTCCAAGTAGCTGGAATTATAGGCGCACGCTATCACGCCCGGCTAAATTTTTGATTTATTGTAGAGATGAGATCTTGCCAAGTTGCCCAGGTGGGTCTCGAACCTGCGGGCTCAGACAATCCCCTCACCTCAGCATCCCAAAGTGCGGGATTACAGGCTGAGCCACCAAGCCCGGCTTTAACCTAATTTTAAAAAAAATTTTTTTTATCTGGAATCTCACTCTATCACCTAGGCTGGAGTGCAGTGGCACACTCCTGGCCACCGCAGCCACAACCTGCTGGGCTCAGGTGATCCTTCCACCTCAGCCTTCCAAGTACCTGGAACTACAGGCATGCACCGCCATGCCTGGCTAATTTTTTTATTTATTGTAGAGATGAGGGCTTACCAAGTTGCCTGGGCTGGTCTCGAACCTGAGGATTCAAGCAATCCTCTCACCTCGGCCTCTCAAAGTGTTGGGATTATAGGCATGAGGCCCACCGTGCCTAGCCAACTTAATTTTTTTTTCCTGAAATATTTGAGAATGTGGTAGTGAATAGCCCTACCAACTTTGTACCCATCATCATCCACATGGCCTGTTACCACTAAATAGTTCAATGTGTTTCTTTTGTTTTTGTTTTTGTTTTAAGTTGGAGCCTCACTCTGTTGCCTAGGCTGGAGGGCAGTGGCATGCTCACAGCTACCGCAGCCTCGACCTGCTGGGCTCAGGTGATCCTTCTGCCTCAGCATTCCAAGTAGCTGGAACTACAGGCATGTGACACCAGACCTGTCTAATTTTTTGAATTATTGTGGAGATGAGGCTTCACCAAGTTGCCCAGGCTTGTCTCGAACCTGTGAGCTCAGGCAATCTTCTCACCTCGGCCTCCCAAAGTATAAGGATTATAGGTATGAGCCACCGTGCCTGGCCTCAATGTTTTTTAAAATCAAGGATTTTCTTATATAACCATAATCCAGTTCTCAAAATCAGGAAACTAACATCAGAAAAATACTGTTATCCAATGCATAGCATTTATTTAGATTTTGCCAATTGTCCTAATGTCTTCTACAGCAAAAGAAACTTTCAGATCACACATTGCATTCAGTTACCATATCTTTTTATCTGGAAGAGTTCTTTGTGCCTTTCATGATATGTTAATTTTTGAAGAGTACAGGACAGATAACTTCTAGAATGTCCCTCAATTTGGGTTTACCTGATAAATGCTTATGATTAGATGCAGATGAAAGTTTTGGCAGAAATACCACTGAATTGATGTTGTGTATTGTTCTGTATGTCATATTAGGAGGCACATGATGCTGATTTGTTCTATTACCAGTCATGTTAACTTTTATCACTTAGGGTAGGGCGTAACAGGTTTCTTCTCTAAGTTCACAGTCCATTGTATAAATACTGTTTTCCCTTTTGTAATTAATAAGTTTTTTGGGGGAAGAAAATTTGAAGCTAAATATCCAGTTACTCATCAATGTTTACCTTCTAGTTTTTGTTTTTGTTTTTTGGAGGAGTCTCACTCTGTTGCCCATGCCAGAGTGCAGTGACATGCTCATAGCCTTGATCTGCTGGGCTCAGGTGGTCTTTCCACCTCAACCTTCCAAGTAACTGGAACCACAGGCATGCGCCACCACGTCCGGCTAATTTTTTATTTTAGGCAGTCCTCGCCGCGTTGCCCAGGCTGGTCTCAAACCACTGGATTCAGGCAATTCTCTTGCCTCTGCTTCCCAAAGTGCTAGGATTACAGGCATGAGCCACCATGCCCTGCTTGTTTTTATTTCTTTAGCAATGGGGTCTCATTATGTTGCCCAGGCTGGCCTTAAACTTCTGGGTTCAAGTGATCCTCCCATCTCTGTCTCCCGAGAAGCTGAGAATATAGGCACGCATCACTGCACTGAACTACATCCTTTAGTTGTTTTTGTTTTGTTTTGAGTTAGAGTCTCATTCTGTTGCCCAGGCTGGAGTGCAGTGGCACACTCACAGCCACTGCAGCCTCGACTTGCTGGGCTCAGGCAATCCTTCCACTTAAGGTTTCCAAGTAGCTAGAACTACAGGTGCATGCTACCACGCCTGGCTAATTTTTTTTTTTTACTTATTGTAGAGATGAGGTTTTGCCATGTTGCCCAGACTAGTCTCGAACCTGTAGGCTCAGGCAGTCCTCTTGCCTTCCAAAGTGCTGGGATTACAGGTGTGAGCCACTATGCCTGGCTTTTTTTTCTTAACATATATTTTTTCTTTTTATAGAGATGGGGGTCTTGCTATGTTGCCCAGGCTGGTCTTGAACTCCCTGGCTCAAGCAATCCTCCTGCCTCAGCCTCCTAGAGTGCTGGGATTACTGGTGTGAGCCACCACACCTGGTCCACCCTCTAGATTTAACATCCATTGATGACTCTTATCTGAATCAGTTATTTCTAGGATGATTGTCAGATATCTTATGAATTCTAATTATATTAGATGGATTATAATTCATTATTTTATTGAGTAGTTTATAATCTTATGCTTAGACTCTCCTAGATTTATCCTGGGAATCCCTCTAATCTGGTTTTAATTTAAGCTTTGATTTAGGACAAGTTCCCTCATCTCTTTGAACCTTAGTTTCCTCATCAGTAGGATAGAATTAAGTACTTTGGGTTTCAGGGGTGATTGAATGAAATGCACCTAGGTCTCCAAATCTCCTGGGCTGGAATGGGGTGATTTCAAGACTGGTATAGTCCTGAGAGGTCCAGGGTTTTATAGTTTCTTGTCCTCCTACAGGCATCCAGGGCATTGTGGATGCATACCGTCAGGCCCTGCCCCAAGTTCGCCTCTATGGGCCCACCAACTTTGCACCCATCATCAACCATGTGGCCAGGTTTGCAGCCCAAGCTGCACATCAGGGGACTGCCTCGGTAAGGGTCATATGCGACAGTGGCAATGGTGGTGGTCAAGGGCTCCCTTGAGGGCTGTGTAATGGGGATTTCTTATCAGTGTGAGAATGTGTGGGTGGGCTGTCTGGAGGAGCTTAGAGAGCTCTACCTCAGTACATAAATGGGCTTGTCCCCCAGCAATACTTTGTGCTGTTGCTACTGACTGACGGTGCTGTGACAGATGTGGAGGCCACACGTGAGGCTGTGGTGCATGCTTCAAATCTGCCCATGTCGGTGATCATTGTGGGTGTAGGCGGTGCAGACTTCGAGGCCATGGAGCAGCTGGATGCTGATGGTGGGCCCCTGCGTACACATTCTGGCCAGACTGCTGCTCGTGACATAGTGCAGTTTGTGCCCTACCGCCGATTCCAGAATGTGAGTGGGGCAAGTGTGATCTGGGAGTTTGCCCTTCCACCTCCCCCTGATGTGAGTGGGGCGGAGGCCTAGGGCTACTTGCCCTTCCTGTAAGTCTGGGTCTGGGTTGAGTGTTAGGTTCTGGGAAATGAAATGCAGATCTTGGGTAGTTGATCTGGGCTACCGCTGACCCTACCCTTCTTCTCCCGGCAGGCCCCTCGGGAGGCACTGGCACAGACTGTGCTTGCAGAAGTGCCCATGCAACTGGTCTCCTACTTCAAGGCCCAGGGTTGGGCCCCATTCAAGCCACTTCCACCCCCAGCTAAGGGCCCTGCACGGGCCTCCTAGGCCAAGTTTCCCCACAGCCTGTGGCTAGTCCTCAACCCTGTATCCCCACCTCTGTGCCATGACCCATCCCTGCATTCTTTCCTCAGCGACTGCACTTTATGTTTTTTATACTTTTATATTTGCTCTGCCCTGCTCTTGATCACACCTGCTTGCCCATGGCACCCTTCATTTAATAAAGATCACTGCTTTGCCACTACTCTGTGTGTTTTGGGTTGGAGGCGGTTATTAGCAATGTGTCTTTCCCCTCTCTAAGCCTGTTTCGTGACTTTAGGAGTTGTTGAGTGGAAGGATCTCTATGCTGTAATAGCCCATTCTCAAAGAAATAGGGTATTCCTGCCACTGCCACTGCTCCCTCTCCTCCAAAAAGGATTCTTTTTCTTCTACTGTAGCCCCACTAACCTGCAGGTAAAATTTATTTTCTTTTTTTTTGAACTGGAGTCTCCCACTGTCACCAAGGCTGGAGTACAGTTGCCTTTTCACGGCCATTGCAGCCTCGACCTGCTGGGCTCAGGTGATCCTTCGCCTCAGCCTTCCAATTAGCTGAAGCTATCGGTGCGGGCTACCACTCCTGGCTATTGTTTTTTTTTTGTTTTTTTTGAGTTGGAGTCTCACTCCATCGCCCAGGCTGGAGTGCAGTGGCATGTTCATGGCCACCCCAGTGTCAACCCGCTGGGCTCAGGCAATCCTTCCACCTCAGCCTTTCAAGTAGCTGGAACTACAGGCGTGGGCTACCTAGCCTGACTAATTTTTTAATTTATTGTAGAGATGAGGTCTCGCCAAGTTGCCCAGGCGGGTCTCAAACCCCTGGGCTCATGCAGTCCTCTTGCCTCTGTCTCCCAAAAAGCTGGGATTACAGGCATGAACCACTGCACCCAGCCTGTAGAAAAATTTTTAATATAGGTAACATAAATATCACTTAAACCACCACATTCCAATAAAACATATTTGGTGCATATCTTTTAGTCTATAGATATTGTTTTAGCATGCTTTAAAAAGTTTTTTCTAATTTTAAAATATGTGCTAGTTAGTACATTATTTCAAATATAACTATACAAAATATAAATATATATTGTACAAAATAAGATGACTCATGCTTTTAATCCCAGCACTTTGGGAGGCCAAGCTGGGAGGATGGCTTGAGCCCATGAGTTTGAGACCAGCCTGGGCAACATAGTGAGATCTCGTCTATATAAAAAAAAAATTTTTTAAATTAGCCAGTTGTGGTGGTGCGTGCCTTTAGTCTCAGCTACTAGGAGGGCTGAAGCAGAAGGATCACCTGCGCCCAGGGGGTCAAGGCTGTGCTGAGCTGTGATTGTGCCATTACATTCCAGTGTGGGTGACAGGAGTGAGACCCCGACTCAAAACAAAAAATTGTACAAAATAGTGGAGCAGATGAGGGTCCATTTTTCCTACATCTGACAAAAAAGGATTTTTCTAAAAGGGATATTGTATGTACAATGTGTAACTTCCTTTTATGCATTTCAAGTATCTTTACCCATCAGAACTTATTGCTTCACCTGATTTAATTCCTACATTTTTTTTAGGAGTGTATCATGGTTTATTTAGCCAATCTCTTATTTACAGAAATTTGAGTCCTATTTTTGTTCTATTATAAGCAGTGCTGTAATGAACATCCTTATAAAAAAATTTTTTTTTTTTTGAGTCGAAGTCTGTCTGTCACTCAGGCTCGAGTGCAGTGGCACGCTCATGGCCATCGCAGCCTTGACCTGCTGGGCTTAGGCGACCCTTCTGCCTCAACCTTCCAAGTAGCTAGGACTACAGGCATGCGCCACCACGCCCAGCTAATTTTTTGATTTATTGTAGAGATGAGATCTCACCAAGTTGCCCAGGCTGGTCTCCAACCTTGGCCTTGCAAAATGCTGGGATTATAGGTGTGAGCCACTGCGCCCAGCCTACATCCTTGTAAATTTATCTTCGTGCACTTAAGGAATGTTTCTGAAGAATTTGTTCCTAGAAGGAAGTGCTAAATCAAAGGGCATATTTAAAATTGCCCTCCATAACAGAAGTTATGGTCAAACTTCCCCTTTTGTTAACCTGACAGGCAAAAGAAAGAATAAACAATCTTTTTTTTTTTGAGTTGGAGTCTCACTCTGTTGCCCAGACAGGAGTGCAGTGGCATGCTCACAGCCACGGCAGCCTCAACCTGCTGGGCTCAGGCAATCCTTCTGCCTCAGCCTTCCAAGTAGCTGGAACTACAGGCACGCATCCCTGCAACCAGCTAACTTTTTTTTATTGTAGAGATGAGGTCTTGCCAAGTTGCCCAGGCTGGTCTGGAACTCATGGGTTCAGGCAATCTCATTCATCCATTCATTTTTTTTTTTTTTTTTTTTTGTTGGGGTCACTCTGTCACCCAAGCTGCAGTGCAGTGGCTTGATCACAGCTCACAGCAGCCTCGACCTCCTGGGCTTAGGCGATCCTTCCCCCTCAGCCTTGGGTTCCAAGAAAGTGCCCTTCTTATATGTATGTGCCTGTGTGAGTGTTAGACACTGCTAGTTTCACTTCCTAGTGGTCTGACCACTGCTAATAGTCCATGTTCTTCTAAATCATGAACACACTGAAGAGTCCTTTAAAAAAAAAAAAGTACCTGGCCTCCAGAGAAGGCAGGCCTATGAACATCTCTGGTGCATTGTTGTTTTTTTTTGCATTGGAGTCTCACTCCTTTGCCCAGGCTGGAGTGCAGTAGCCGCACGCTCATAGCCATCCCAGCGTTGATCTGAGGGCTCAGGTGATCCTTTCACCTCAGCCTTCCAAGTAACCAGAACTACAGATATGCGCTACCACACCCAGCTATTTTTTATTTCTATTGTAGAGATGAGGTCTCTGCCAAGTTACCTGCCTAGGCTGGTCTCCAACCTGTTGGCCCAGGCAATCCACTCGCCTCAGGCAATCCACTCGCCTCGGCCTCCTAAAGTGCTGGGATTACAGGCTGAGCCACCGAGTCCAGCCGGTGCTGCCTTTCACTAGCTGTATGACCTTGAGCAAGTTTTCTGACCTGAGCAGTTTCCCCCTCTGGTTATGAGGATTAAGATAGGTAATGTGTAATGTTCACAGCACCATTTCTTGTACATGGTAAGTTACTTGAGCTGTTGCTATTATATAGAACTGGACAGGGAGATTGGGAAGTAAACCCCACCATACTTACATGCCAAAGGCAGCCAGAACTCTCCCAACAGAGCACCCCAAAGCACTGATCCAGTTCAATCCAGCAGTGTTTAATGGGAACCCCTAGCGGCTCCCACGGCCCTGTCCCCAGCCCCCTCCGAGGTTCGCACACCATGGGCACGGACTCGATACAAGCATGTGAAATGGGGGTGGCCCCAGTTACTTAGAATCTTGATCTTCACCTTGGGAAAGGCAGCTGGGGGGTCATTCTGGGGAGACAAATGGTTCATGCCAAGACCTACTCTTCCCAAGGCTGCTTTACTCCCTTAGCTAACTTTCGCCCCCAGAGACAAACCTGCAGGTGAAAGGTCTGAATCTCAGGTTTCTCCAGGTCAAAGGCGAATCTTCCCAAGAAAACTTCTGTTTCATCATCAACCTGGAGGCCCTAGTGGGTGAAGAGCGGTTGGACAAACAGTGAGTCACAGATGGAGGTGGGAGAAAACCTTGCTGAGGGTTGTCCATTTGGTCAGTAGCTATATCCATGCTATTGTGGGTTTTTGATGGTAGGACATGGTAGTGTAGAAGGTAACCTGTTCTAAGTAACCCGGTCTTAAATTGTAGCCAGGGCAACTGTTAGCTGAGTAACCCTGGGCAAATGTCCCATTTCTGAGCATTACCTTTCCCATCTGAAAAAAGGGGGGATAATGGCACTTCGTGGGTTATGTGGATGCCATGAAATAATGCATGTAAACTGCTTGGCACAGAGTAAGTGCTCAATAAGCCGTAACTAATATTTGAGTCTGGTTATTACTATAATCTATAGCAACCCTGAGAGGCAAAGAGTATTTCTGTTTTATAGATGAGCAAGCGAAGCCTTAAATACTGGCATCGGTTCTCACGACTGAGACTTTCTAGGCAAAACCCCCCACCTTCTGACCTTGCCCTCACTCACAAAGACTGAGAAATCGCGGGGGGCGCTGTTGGCACCTCCGCTGTGTGCCACGCTGGGTGGTGGATGCTGCAGAGTGATGTCGCTCAGCTGCACACGGCCCGGCAGGCGGATCACCACCTGGCCTTGGTTGCCCTGGAAAGCCCAGCAATTCCCAGGGAACACGTCTGGCTACAGGCGGGCAGACAGACCATCAGAACGGGCAGACAGCACCTGCTGCTGCCCCATGACCTGGCGCGCCTCAGCCAGGCTAGGCCCTCAGCTGGGGCCCATCCATCTACCCAGCCCAGAGCTTTACTTCCAGCCCAGGTCCCTGCCCAGCCAGATCCCTCCCAGGGCCCAGTCCCCAGCACTGCCACTTTAATGCCGTCCGGAGCCTTTTGCAAACCAAGCCAGGCTCTGCCTCCAGCAGGCCCAGCGTGGCCTGCCTAGCGCCATACCCTCAGCTCAGCTAGGGATGCCCCCACCCCCAGGGAATTTGTTCTGGTCCTTTTCCTAGCGAACCACCCCGGGGCCTACCCCCAGATTTCGTTTCAGACTCACCTCCAGGATAACCGTGGGCGGCCGCGCATAGTTCCAGAAGCTGAAGCGGTTCCAGAAGTAAGCGATGTTCGTGTCTTCGTAGTCGTGGGATGTTTTCTCTAGGTCGATGGAGGCTCCTAAAGCAGGGAGAATTAACAGTCAGGGGCTCCCAGGCCTTCCTGACTGGCAGGGGAGGATCTGTCTGAGCCTCTGTCCTCAGGTGCATAGGTCTGTCTGTGTCAAGGCCTCTGTCTCCCAGTGTCCCCCAGTCTTACCCACAGAGCTCAGCGCATAGTCTGGCTTCTGCACAAAGTCCTCATTCAGCCTCTGGAACACGAGCTTTGCCACTCTCTGAAAAGGAGGGAGGGCGGGGCCTGGAGGGGCGGGGCTCTCCCGAACTCGCCCTGGGTGGGACTCTGGGGCAGAGCTCGAGGAGGGGGAGCCAGGCTCTGTCAGTGGGTTTAAGGTGGGCCAGAGCTCACCTCGCTGTTGGCTGTGCGAACGCCGCACACCTCCTTGCGGAGTTGGCTCAGCTCGGCCTGGAGCTGCTGCAGCTGCTGCCCCTGGGCGTGCACGCGCTCCCGGTACTCACTGCGGGTGGTGGGCCCCCGCGGTTGGCTCTGGTCCCCTCCGTGAGGTCCTCCCTGCCCCAAGGTGCTCCAAGAGGCGCCTCTGAGCCCACCAGTCTCCCGCCCCAGGTACCCTCTGTCACCTTAGAGTCAGCATCTCCGTAGGTTCCTGTTACAGGGAGGGAGGGACAGAAGCCAGGGCCTCAGCTCGCCGGCCCTTCCTCCCACCCCAGCCTGGGGAACAGCCAGCGCTTCGCGGACGGGGACTGCGCCCCTCCCCGACTCTTCCCAGACCTTTCGGGACCAGCCTCGGAGACCGTCGTGCCTCTCTGGGCACAGTCCTTCGGACTCCGTTTACATCCAGCCTTCCCGAAGGACCACAGCCTCACCTGCCCCCTCGCAGCCGTCCGGGGCCCCACCATCACCCCCCGTCACCCACCCATCCAGGACAGTGTCCTCGACTCACATCCTCCGAGGGAGAGACCAGATACAGGATCCCCAACCACAGCGCTGGAGACAGAGGGGTCTTTCAGGGGAGGGAAGGAAGAGGAGGCGCTTCCCTGGGCACAAGGGGGCAGCGAGGAGAGGAGAGGCTTGCGGGTCGAGGCTGGGAGGGGTGGGAGGCTGGGGTCTGGGCGCTCTCAAGCGGGACCCGCGCGGGCCGGGGCAAGCAGAGAAGGGGCTGGCGTGGCCCAAAGCGCCCAGCGTCGGCCCAGGGCACTCGCCGCCTTACCTGCCAGGAAGAGACTCAGCAGCGACACAGCCGTGAGCAGGAAGCGGATGCAGCAGACCTCCCTGAGGAGCGGGAGTGAGGCTGAAGCCCGGGCGGAGACCCCCGGCCCGGGCCAGCTCCTGCGAGCGCGACTCCACCGGCGCCGAGTCGGCGCGAGCTCGGCGGACCCGGGCCTGCCGCCCGCGCCGCCCCCTCTCTGACCTGTACACAGTGAGCAGCACGTCTCCTATCGGGGCCGACAGCACGCTCAGCGCCTGGAAGAGGAGGCCTGCGAACGGGAGAGGGGGCTCAAAGGGACCGGCAGCCTGCGGGAGGAGGCGGGGCGGGCGGGGGAGCGCGGCGCTCCGCGGCCAGAGGGAGTTCGAGGGGGCGGGCCTGGGGCTCGGGGGGAGGGTGGGCTCGGAGAACTGGAGACCGAGGCTCAGGGCAGGGCGAGACCAGACGTGGCCGGGCAGAGGCGAGAACTGGAGCTCGGGGGGGAAGCGGGAGGGTCAGAGGGGACCGCAGCTGGCCTGGCCATACTCAGGAAGCTCTTGGACACCCGCGGGGGAGGCCTCTCCTGCCTCAGATCCAGGGCCGGGAGAAGGTCCTGCTGCTCCTCAGGGACTACGGAAGGCCCAGCCGGTTCTGCGGGAGCCCAAGGGCTCCGTTGGGGCCTTGCGCACCGCAGGCTCGCATTTCCCCGGGACCCGGCCACAGTTTCCCCAGCACAGAAAGCGGAAAGCTGGGTGGCCTCGCAGACTTCGGTCCCGCCGCACCGGCATCCGGGTCCCGCCCGGACACTCTGAGGCCCCGCCCCCCAGGGAGGCTCAGCCGGGGGTTGGTCCCGCCCCCGAACGGATGACCCGTCCCCAGCCTTCGGTCTGGGAGCGGCCCCTTGACCTGGTAGCCACTCACGCAAAACACTGAGGCCGCGCCTC
>NW_007260497.1:430726-431591 GCF_000164805.1 Carlito syrichta
GAGGGAATGAAACTCCGACTCAAAATAAAAAGTATTTTTTTTTAATTAGCCGGATGTGGTGCGCACGTCTGTAGTTCCAGCTACTTGGAAGGCTGAGGCAGAAGGATTACCTGAGCCCACCTGCTGGAGGGTGCGGTGACCATTGGCATGCCGCTGCATTCCAACCTGGGCGACAAGTGAGACTCCGACTCAGAAAAAAAGCCTGGGCAACTTGATGAGACCTCGTCTCTACAGTAAATCAAAAAATCACCCGGACATGGTGTGTGTGGTTCCAGCTGCTTGGAAAGCTGAAGCAGAGGGATCCACCACCGGAGCCCAGCAGGTTGAGGCTGCGGTGGCCATGAGTGTGTCGCTGCACTCCGTCCTGGACGACAGAGTGCGACTCTGATTCGACAAAAAAAAAAGAGACAGGGTCTTGCTCTGTCACCCAGGCCGGAGTACAGTAGCACGCTTATAGCTCAGTGCAGCCTCAGCCTCCTGGGCACAAGGAACCTCCCTCCTTGACCTCTCTAAACACTGGGGTTACAGTCATGAGCCCTCACTCCCAACCTGTCTTTTTTTTAGTTGGAGTCTCACTCCATCGCCCAGGCTGGAGTGCAGTGGCATGCTCATGGCCACCCCAGCGTTCACAGGCTGGGCTCCAGCGATCCTTTCACCTCAGCCTTCTAAGTAGCTGGAACTAGGCGTGCACTACCACACCTGGCTAATTATTTATTGTAGAGACAGGTCTCGCCAAGTTGCCTGGGCTGATCTTGAACCTATGGCCTCAGGCAGTCCACTTGCCTCAGCCTCCCAAAGTGCTAGAATTACAGGTTGAGCCACTGAACCTGGCCAGGAATATAAATTTTTTTTTTTTTTTTTTTTT
>NW_007260497.1:432029-434872 GCF_000164805.1 Carlito syrichta
CCACTGCAGCCTCGACCTGCTGGGCTCTGGCAATCCTTCTGTCTCAGCCTTTCAAGTAGCTGGAACTACAGGCACACGCTACCACACCCTGCTCATTTTTGATTTATTGTAGAGATGAGGTCTCACCAAGTTGCCCAGGCGGGTCTCGAACCCAGCAATCCACTCACCTCAGCCTCCCAAAGGCATGGGATTACAGGCTGAGCCACCGAGCTCGGCTTGGAATATAAATTTTTAACAACCATTTTTGTGACCCTGGTTAAGGACCACACTTTGAAAAACAGTGCATTGCTTTTACAAAGCAAGTTACACAGCTAGGCAAACAGGTCCAGAGAGGAAAAGGGACTTCCCTGAGACCTCAAAATGCATAACAGATTAGAATTCCAAGATCCTATCTGGGCTCGGTGGCTCAGCCTGTAATCCTGCACCTTTGGGAGGCTGAGGCGGAAGGATCGCCAGAGCCCAGCAGGTTGAGGCTGCGGCGGCTACACTCCAGTTTGGGTGACAGAGTGAGACTCCAACTAAAAAAAAAAAAAAAAAGGAATTCCAAGATCTGCTTTTTGGCAACAGCAGAGCTCAGGAGGTTCACCAGGCTGAGCTCCACTCTTCATCCCCACACCCGCCTTTCCCCTACCCCCCCATCCACCCCCTCAATAAAGCGTTGTGATGAAATATCTAGCTGCGAAACCTATACTAACCTGCTGAAATAACTTGCTGACATGAGTAAGTAACTCCATTCTGTAACAGATCTTCCATCTTAGCCTAGAGACGACCCCCTTATGTAACCTCATAATCATACCGCACAGCCACATTCCTGTGCCCCTCGGTGATTGGAAACTCCCTAGTTGCATAAATTCTGTAACCCTGATCATATGGTTTGTCAAGAAATATCAAACTGTACAGCTTATGTAATATTTACCTTTAAAAACCCACTACTCACTCTGTTCGGGGCCGAGAGTTCTTTGGGACATAATCCACTCTGGGTCAACGGCCTCAATAAAGGACTCACAATTCAACCCTCTCTGCGTGTTGGCATCATTTCTCGCAACCCAGCTATAACATTTGGAGGCCCCAGTGAGACAGTCACCAACCTCGGGAGGTGGCTTCACTCCAGCTCTCCCCGGCTCAGTGGGGAAGGCATGGGGGAGCCGCCCCCTGGGACGTTATAGCCGCTCACCTGGCTAGGAGAGAGTTGGAACGACTACAGGTTTCCCGTTGCCTCAAAATTCCCGAGTCCATCTGTATTCTCCTAGGAGGTAAGACTGTTTTGTTCTGTTTGTGGCCCCAATTCTGTTTAAGGGAGTCACGGCCTGAGGAAATTGCCCTTTGGACACTTCATTAGGCCAAGACATTGGCTGAATAGAGTCCTCTGGTTTTCTGCCCTGAGGTCATTCCAGGGATCTGTTTTCTGCCCTGAGGTTGTTCCAGGGATCCTAATTCTTATGACTTGGTCAGGACATGCCCTATCTGTCATTATGTTTTAATTGTTTGTTTATTGTCTGCTCATTGTTTATTATGGGTACACAGAATTCACGACCTGTCAGTCTTCTGCCTGATGAGGCTGCTCCTTAGACACTGTTGTTAAGCCAAGACATTGACTAAACAGAGTCTCGGTTTAGTATCGGGTTTCTGTTTGGGTACACGCTTTGACGTGGTATTTCTATATCCCGGTCAGCCTTGGCCTCCTTCCCTGCTTTGCATTCTTGCTGTGCTCTTTGCTACAGGGCTTGCTTCTGCTACACCTCGAGATTGACATTTAGGCTATAAACTTTTATTAGCCTTTGCTTATCTCTTTGTAATCAGAGGTCTGCTTCTCATCAGGTGCCTCCTATAATTTACTGCTTTTTAACAATATGGGGTCTAAGGCAAACCTACAAGTCCCCTGGACTGTATGTTAAGAAACTTCTCTGTCAGGTTCGCAGAGAATTAGGGAATACATTTCTTAAAGGGCAAACTCCGGACCCTCTGCAAAATGAATTGGTAATGTTGGATGGCCCTCTACAGGGTCTCTGGATGTTCATGTTACTCGGGTTAAATTTGTTTTGTTTGTTCTGTTTATGGCCATATTTCTGATTTCTGGTTTCAGAGCCCTGATTTTAATTTTTTTTAGTTTTCTCTAAATTTGTTTTTGTCTTTCTCCCTTTTCCATTGGTATTACTTATACAGTTCAGCCAGTTCTAACTAAAAAAAATAAACATCATTTAAACCCACGCAGCTTTTATTGCACTGCCTATTGGGACAAAGTTTAGCCATGCAGGTTGGTTCCAATTTTGTCAGAAATATAATTGAAATTTGGATATTTTATAAATAATAATAATAAACTTGTTACTGTTTCGTGGCTAAAATTTCTTTTAAAAAGTTATTAAATCTAGATTTGTTTAATTATGTTTACATGTATACCTGTTATATGTTTTGTCCAGCATGCTACCAAATTGGCTTTCAAGTAAATGAGTACTCATAAAATACATATGACTTTAACGATTAGCAGTAATATAAAAAATATATCTTTTATATATATCAGCATACATTTCGTCAAACATTATAAAATTACAAGCCTAGCCAAGACCAGGATAATCTCTATTTATATAAGTGCTTTGTTATAAGCATAACTAAGTGAAAATTGTTGGTTCCAAACTGCTAAACCTTCTGAATTATCAGTAAAATGCTAAAAAGTGATTGGTCAGAAAATAGTTTTCATAAGTAATCAAGCAAGCTGCTATAAATAAATAAAAATATAAATAAAACAATGCTTATGGGTAAACTCTTTTTTTTGTTTTTGTTTTTGTTTTGAGTTGGAGTCTCACTCTGTCGCCCAGACTGGAGTACAGGGGCCGCTCCCGGCCACC
>NW_007260497.1:434912-436152 GCF_000164805.1 Carlito syrichta
CACTCACCTCAGCTTCCCAAAGGCACGGGATTACAGGCTGAGCCACCGAGCCCGGCTTAAAGTTATATTTTATAAACAAAAAATAAATCACCTGTTGTGCCTAATTAGCACCCTCTTATAAAACAGGTAAAGCTTTAAATGCCTAACATCTTCCATAACCTAATAAGATTTAAAAACTGGTGTACGCCTAGTGTATCTGACAGATAGATAAGTTACTGGGTACTCTATATGAACACAGTAAAAAGGAGAATGAATCACTCTCGCCTAGTTTGCTGCATTGTGGTTCTAGTTGTAAGGTGTGGACAATTTGTGCCTTGTAACTGAAACTACAATTTAGTAATTTTGAAGGGTTCTTAACAACTTTGCCCATTTATAATTATAAATAAGTAGGGACAGGGTCATTACACATCCATGTGGTCTGTTCACCCTAAAGGGCTTTGCATCAGACTGTCACAAGCAGAGAAGTGGTTAAAAAGTTTCATATGAGCCGGGCTCGGTGGCTCAGCCTGTAATACTGCGCCTTTGGGAGGCTGAGGCAAGTGGATTGCCTGAGCCTGCGGGTTCGAGACCCGCCTGGGCAACTTGGTGAGACCTCATCTCTACAAAAAATTAGCTGGGCGTAGCAGTGCACGCCTGTAGTTCCAGCTACTTGGAAGGCTGAGGCGGAAGGATCGCCGGAGCCCAGCAGGTCGAGGCTGCGGTGGCCGGGAGCGGCCACTGCACTCCAGTCTGGGTGACAGAGTGAGACTCCAACTCAAAAAAAAAGTTTCATATGTATAACCTATAAAAAAATGAGCTTTTAAATTTTTTTAACCAAAACAAAACAGTTTCAGCATGGAGGGCAGCAGAACCAGAGGACCAAAGAGGCACCCCAATTGGCAGTCGCAATTAGCAACCAAAACTCCAAGTGCCCATCAAAGACCTGGTAAAAACAAACCTGCTAAGGGGATGGTGTCCACTGCTCATGGGTACAACCTGTGGGAACACTAGAAACATAGATGCCCCAAAGAGGCCTAACCCCCTGGACTTTGTCCACCGTATAGGTCAATAAGCCATTGGGAAGCAGGTATATTCTCTTCTGAAGAGAGAAGAGAACACTTGGCTCACAAATAATGGCCACCTATGGAGGCCTGCAAACCTGCTACACTGCCTGGCACTGGCTCATCATCATCCCAACAACCTCCCAGGCAAACCAGGGCACTGGAACCCAAATTAATTTTTTTTTTTTTTTTAGTTGGAG
>NW_007260497.1:436874-441753 GCF_000164805.1 Carlito syrichta
GCAGGTGGCCGGGAGTGGCCACTGCACTCCAGTCTGGGCAACAGAGTGAGACTCCAACTCAAAAAAAACAAAAAAACCCCAAAAAAAGTTCCAGAAAGAAGGACTAACTCTTGCCTGGAAGGGACCATTCCTCGTCATCCTCACCACTCCAACAGCAATCGAGGTCAATGGGATAACAGCCTGGATTCATCACACCCAAGTCAAAAGGGCCAGGGAAACTGACCTAACTCTACCAGTATGTGTCATTGACTGCACTGCAGTGGCAAGGGACCCCAAATATCCACTCCCTCATTCAACAAGGGAAAACAGCCACCATTCAGCCAACTGGACTGCAACCAAGGACTCCAAGAACCCTCTCAGTCACCTTTCGACGTACATCTAAACCATGAGAATCAAACAGACTGGTTGCTAATTTCATTTTAAATGCGTTGCACTCATCCTTTACCTCTTGTTTTTGTAATTGCACTTGTTTTGGATTTTGGTGTAGAACTGCTTACTATAGCTCCTGCAGATTGAAAATGTGGCCAAAAGTCCCTGTTAATGCTATGCTCACAATAAGTTTAACTTAGTTTATTTTACTTGGAGAGTCTAAAGAGATCCTGTGCTCTTTCTCCCTAGCATCTTTCACAACAGGAAAGGTTCTAGCTATCCAAAACCGGACCCACGATTCAGCTCTGGTCCAATTTAAGGTAAACCTGACCAGCTACAAATAGAAAAAAAATGTCTATCTGGAAACCTGTACAATAGAAAAAACACTTACTACACTGAATCATGTACACAATGGGCAACCCCCAATTATGTAAGGGACATAGACTTTTATCTCTGTCCCAGTAATCCCACTGACTGCAGTTGTAATTGGGAAAACAACTTCTTTTGCCCAGACTGGATATGTGTCACCTTTGCAACTTATAGTGAGGGCCCTAATAACACATTTGCCTACAAAGCCGTGGCCAAACCAGCAGGACTGTTGGCAGAGTTGAAAATCCTTTGTTCGGTTACCACCAACCTCCGCCTCAGCCTCTGCCTTCTCTAGCCAAGCCATTACCCCGGGTTCACCTCAACAGCTCCTGAGTTCATCTCGACCGCTTCCAAAACGGATCTGCCAACCCCCTAATCGTTTTCCTATGTTAACTAATATGCACTGTCTGCTTCATGTTACTCAGTTGGCCTCAGATTGCTGGCTTTGCTTAAAGCCAAAACCCCCTTAATATGCGGGCCTAGGAGTTGAAACTCCTATCATATGGAGAACTAACTGCACTCTAGAAATGGTTCACATTACTCTAGGTAATGTAACTGGTAAAGCCTCCTGCCTTGCCACTCCAGGTTTCAATCTAACAACTTCTTCGTTCTCTGATAATTGTAACTTATCCCTCACCCTAACCACCGCCGAATCCATGGCCTATGTGGCCCCTGCCGACACCTGGTTAGCTAGTTCTAGAGGCCTTACAAAATGTGCTACTACCAAAAGGTTAATTAATCAGCCTACCTTGTATATTGCTGTTCATGTACTGCCTCAAGTTTATGCTTATAGTGGTCCTGAAGAAACTCTTCTGCTCAACCCCCCTGGTCTTCCAACTGTTTGTTCAAAATGTGCTTTTCCATTGGTAGTACCTGTCTTAGTTGGGCTAAGTATAGCAGGAACAGCTGCAATTGGCACTACTGATCTGGTCCGTGGAGAACTGGGTTTATCTGACCTTGCCCAGGAAATTGATGGCGACCTGGGGAATCTGCAATTTGCCATGAACCACCTTCACAACCAGGTGGAATCCTTGACTGAAGTTGTCCTTCAAAACTGTAGGGTCCTAGATTTACTTTTCTTATCCCAAGGGGTCTCTGTGTAGCCCTTGGAGAAGCTTGTTGCTTCTATGCCAACAAATTAGGGGTTATTAAAAATACTCTTCAAAGGAGTATTAAAAATACTCTTCAAAAGAGAAAATTTAAACAAACAACAAAAAGAAAGAGAAGCTAATAAATCCTGGTTCCAGGCCGTGTTTGATTGGAACCCATGGTTAACAACTCTTGTTACTAGTCTAATTGGACCCCTCAGACTTCTCCTCGGTCTCCTAATCAGGCCCTGCATAATAAATTGGATTATCTGTTTTGTCAAATAAAGAATCAATTCTGTGAAACTTATGTATAGCCGGGTTCGGTGGCTCAGCCTGTAATCCCGTGCCTTTGGGAGGCTGAGGTGAGTGAATTGCCTGAAGCCGCAGGTTCGAGACCCGCCTGGGCAGCGAGACCTCATCTCTACAATAAATCAAAAATCAGCCGGGCGTGGTAGCGCGTGCCTGTAATTCTGGCTACTCGGAAGGCTGAGGAGGAAGGATCGCCGGAGCCCAGCAGGTCGAGGTTGCGGTGGCCGGGAGCGGCCACTGCACTCCAGTCTGGGCGACAGAGTGAGACTCCGACTCAAAAGAAAAAAAAAGACAGAGGTCCTGTCCTCTCTCCCTTGCTTCTTCCTACCCTATCCCAGTTCCCACCCCATGAAGATGCAGGAAGGCGGCTAAAGCAGTCCCTCCAGCTTTCAGCTAGCGAAGACGGGAGAACTGCACCCACCACAGGGACCTTACCCTCATCTCTCAGTCCTCCACTCTCTGCCCATCATGACCCCTAGGCCAGCTGCCTGTGTGCCAGACTAAAGGCCAGGGATTGCTGAACCTGCTGGGTGAGTCCAGTGTGTCAGAGGCGATTCAGGTGGGCGGGCAGTGGACAGGAGGGCAGGCAGGCAGAGGAAGTGCCAGTGGCACTGAGACCATGGCTCTGACTGTGTGTGTGCAGCGACTAACAGGCTTACCGGGCACCCACAACCGACAAGTGAAGCTCAGCTTTCGGGGTGAGGCCTGCAAGGTGCTCTACAGATTTTGGGAGACTCTGGGTACACTTCATTTCCTCTACCCTCAATCCAATCCCTCGCCATCTTCCAGCCTGTCTCCTGTCTCCTCAGCCTGATATCTCCAACCCTGCCTCCTTCCCTCGCACCTTCTACCTTTCTTTGTGTGTGTGTGGAAGGGCTGATAATGAGTTTCAGTTCGAAGCAGGCTTCACACAGAAACAAGAAAAATTCACTGTGGTCAAGAAGCAGATATCGGCGAGGTCAGTACAGCTGGTTCCTGGACGGGGAGAAGCTGGTCTGTCTCCCAGCCAATTCCATCCTGGAGTTAGGGGCTCATTCTTGAATTTTCGGAGTTGTCGTCTTGGAAGGTAGGTTCAGTCTCAGGCTTGAAAGGTCAGACCCAATTTGGAACAGGTAGTCCCAAGACTGGGGGGATTTGTTCTTGAATTATAGTTAACCCCAGATCAGCCCTAGTTTGCTGTTAACTCCATGGTTGGGAGATCAGTCCCAGGTTTGGGAGGTTAGTCCCGGAGTTAGGTGCCAGTCTCAGGGCTGGGAAGAGGCTCTGGATTGGGGGTCAGGGTCAGCCCAGCATGGGGTGTCACAAGCTTCCTCCTATCCCCAGCTGTTCCCTTGGCCCCACTATGGGGCTTCACTGGATGACGAGTGTCTGTCTGTGCAAGCGGTCAACTGCAGCCATGTGTTCGGCTCTAGGTGAGTAGGCCTGATGGAACAGAGATGCCAGTGGGGTGACCTGGTGCCACTCCCCTGGGTCACTCTTTTGCTCTGTGCCACTCCCTAGGCTTCTTGGGACTCTGGCGATCTCACTGCAGCAACTACAGAATGTAGGGCATTTGGTGCTGCAGGAGGCCCTTGTGGAAGAGAACCTTCGAGTATCCCCGGTATGCCTCACCAATCCCTAGCCTGCCACTCCCAGTCTGAAAGTCCTTCCAGATAAAGGGTTCCATCACTCAGAGGGGAGAACCCAAGACCCAGACAGGAGTGGTGACAAGACCCCCAGCCCAGGTTCCTTTCATGGTCTCCCTTGCCCAAGTTCTACATGGACAAAGAACAAGTTTCAGCTCCGAGGCCCACGGATGTGGTGACAGGAGAAGTAAGCTCTGTGCTGCCACCTGACCCTGCAGTAGGTTCTGTTCTTATGGGAGACAAAAATGAACCTGGCTGTTTTTCAGGTGTTTCATGGAGGGTCGTATTGCCTAGTAGAAGTGGACCTGGCTTCAAATCTCAGATCTGCCATTTTCTATCTCGGAGCTTGGACAAATAGTATTATTAGAGATAGGATCTTGCTGTGTCACCAAGGCTGACAAAGTACTTAGCATCTATGTTTTACCATTTACATAATGTGGAGTCATACAAAATGTTTTTTTACTCAGGCTGTCATCACTGTTGAGCTCTTGTTATAAGTCAAGGGCTTTGCTGAGCAATGAAGATTAGTGGTGAGCAAAACCAGATGAACCCTACCTAAGGAGGGAGGTGAACATTGAACAAACATTGATACAAATAAATGAAAAACAGCAGGCCAGGCATAGTGGCTCACATCTATAAGTTCAGCACTTTGGGAAGCTGAGGTGAGAGGATTGCCTGAGTTCAAGGGTTTGAGACCAGACTGAGCAACTTGGAGAGAACTCATCTCTGCAACAGAAAACAAAACAAAACAAAACAAAAAACCCCCCCAAAACAGCTTGGTGTGGTGGCTTGGGGGTCAGAAAAGGTCCCCTGAGGAAGTAGGGCTTGAGCTTAGACCTGAAGGGTGATAGGTGCTAACTGAGGAAGAGAATGTTCCAGACAGAGGAAAAGGCATGTGCAAGAGTCCAGTGCCCTGAGGGAGTGTGACTGGGGTGCAGAGCCAGAGCAGGACCCAAAATAAGATGGGACTGGAAAGGTTGGTGGGGTCAGATCATGTGGAATGGTAAAGGCCAGAGTGAGGCCTTCCGAGAGCAGTGAGGGGCTTCTGGAGTCATGCTGGGCCCTCTCAAGAGGTAACTTGCATGTGGTAAGTTCCTTTTTTTTTTTTTTTTTTTTTGG
>NW_007260497.1:442247-445649 GCF_000164805.1 Carlito syrichta
GCCAAGTTGCCCAGGCTGGTCTCGAACCTGTGGGCTCAGGCAATCCTCTCACCTTGGCCTTCCAGAGTGCTGGGATTATAGGCATGAGCTACTGGCCATGGTAAGTTCTTTTTCTCTTTTTCTTTTTGAGTTAGAGTCTCACTCTGTCACCCAGACTGGAGTGCAGTGGCCGCTCCCGGCCACCGCAGCCTCCACCTGCTGGGCTCTGGTGATCCTTCCGCCTCAGCCTTCCAAGTAGCCAGAATTATAGGCATGCGCTACCATGGTTTTTTTTTTTGGGTTTTTTTTTTGAGTTGGTGTCTCATTCTATTGCCCGGGCTGGAGTGCAGTGGCATGCGGCATGCTCACAGCCACTGCAGCCTCAACCTGCTGGGCTCAGGTGATTCTTCCACATCAGCCTTCCAAGTAGCTAGAACTACAGGCACATGCCATCACACCCAGCTATTTTTTTTGATTTATTGTAGAGATGAGGTCTTGCCAAATTGCCCAGGCTGGTCTCGAAACCCGTGGACTCAGGCAATACTCTCACCTTGGCCTCCCAAAGTGCTGGGATTATAGGTGTGAGCCACCACGCCTGGCTGGTAAGTTCTTAACAGGTTGTGAGTAGTCAACGTTATTCATGATCAGAGAGGAACCATGAGGCACCACAGATGCAGGTCAGGAGGGTCTGTGTTTACAGATATAATAAAAGGCATTGTCCTCTGACTTCTCCTAGCCTTGGTGTAGCTGGAGGGGGAACACTATCTGCTTTTAGAACCATGTGGAGCTTGACCTGAAGTATCAGCTCCCAGAGGGTGTTAGGCGAGCCTGGGCAGAAGAGGACTTTGGGGCACCCATCCAGGACAAGTCACCCCCTCCACTCTCCCCAGCAGCTTAAGCAAGGCCTAGTGGTTCCAGCCCAGACAGTCCTGCAAAGGGAGAAGTGGTATCCAATTCTGCTTTGGATCTGCTGAAATGGTGACCCTTGGATGCATGTTGATGGGGCTGCAGCTCTGTAGTCGGGCCTGCTCCTCTCACTCCCTTCATTTCTCCCCCTCCCAGCTCAGAGCTGATCATCCCCAATGTGGGCTTCCAGGAGCTGGAGTAAGTATGTGGTGATGACCTGGGATCACTGAAGTCAGTATTGAAGTTAGGAGCCAGTGATGTGGGGTCACCTTGAGTCTTAGATGAGTACTAAATCAGTTCCAGGGCCTGAGGTCAGTCGTAGGATCAGAGGTCAACTCTGGAGTTAGAGGGCTCCCAGGGTTAAGGTCTGTCCCAGGATCAGTGGAATTAGCCACAACATCAGAAAACAGTCCTGGGGTCAGGGGAGTCAGTCCAAGGATCAGGGATCCAGGAAGTTGGGATGATCAGAGATAGGTGATAGGTTCCAGGCATGTTCCTTGAGGGCCTTTCTTATCAGGGTGGCAGAGGCCCAGCTGGAGCTGTGGGCAGTGGCTTTGGGCCATAGGCTGACTCGAGGCCTAGGCCGGCAGGCCGAGGAGCATGAGCTGGACTTGGAGCTGGACGTGGAACCGGTGGATGAGCCTGACATGGAGCTTTCGGGAGTTATGCTCAGCCCCCTCAAGAGGTAACCTGCACCCATAGTGCACTTGCTCCCACACTCTACCATGAGTTAGTCTCTGCTCACACATATAGACCTGCCTGTCTACTCTCATACACACAGGGTCGCAGGCTGGGAAGTGTGGACACTCTGGGGTCAAGGTCCACTCGTTCACAGGCACAGACACTGCCATGTTCATGCACACAGTTATGCTGGCTCACACACATCTCGGTGATGAAGTCTTGATGAGGGCAAAGAGTTTTGTCTTTTGTTTACTGCAGTTTCACAGTGCCTAGAACAATGCTGGCATATAGCAGGTGCGCAATAAATCTCCGTTGAATTGGTGAATGGTTCCAGGGCTCCAGGAATATGTCAAATTCTGGGTGTAGAGTTGAGGTGGAGGGCAGCAAGACAAGACCTGAAGGACTTGGAATCCAAAAGTTTAGAGGGAGAGCAGATCTCTTACTCAGCACCAAGCAAGTGTGGAGGGTGGGGTGGGAAGTGGGGAGGGGCCAAGTCAGAGCTGGCCTTAAACTTCTTCCCAGCCAAGCCCAAGGCCTGGCCCATGGGGATCCCTTCCAGGTGTCCAGAGCCCTGGACTTCCAGGTAGGCCTCTTATTCCAGACCCTAACCCTTGGGGAGGGCCATCTCTTCTGTGGGGGGAGGGGGAGGGGGCCCATGGTCCTCCCCTACCAAGGCAGATCTGGCTTTCTTTCCTCCTCCTTCTGTGCCCCTCAGGTGGGGGTCACCGTGCTGGAGGCCCAGAAACTGGTGGGGGTCAACATTAACCCCTATGTGGCCGTGCACGTCGGGGAACAGCGCAGGGTGACCGCCACACAGTGAGGGACCAATTGCCCCTTCTACAATTGGTCCTAGTAAAGGGAGGGCTCGATACTTGGCTGGTCGAAGACGATGCCCAGGTCCATCCTGAAGGTGCCTATCCGGGTGGCCATGAAGGGAGGCTCTGCGAATGGGTACACCAGGGAGGAGGGTAGGCCTGGGGGAATGGCCGCAACCAGACAGAAACTGTCCCGGGAGGGGGCATGGCCTGAGAGGAAACTGAATCAGGTGCCCGCCTGTGAGTGGGCGGGGCTCATGGAGGGAAAGTTTGCAGGGAGGCGCTGTCGAGGGTTGGGTGGAGGCAAGGAGGGTGATCTCTTTGCAAGAGACTGGGGGAAACTGGCCCGGGTCTTCCACGTCTCAATCGTTTCACCTACGCTACCAACCCAGTACTTCTTATTCGAATTTCATGAGACCCGGCTCCGCCTCCAAGACTTGCTGCTGGAGACCAGGGTGAGGATAGGCGAGAAGCGACCTTCGGGAAGAAGGGTGTGAGGGTTCCAGGACTAACACCGCCTCCCTCAGGCTTTCCATTCGCGGAGCCTCCCTTCATGGCCACCCGGATAGGCACCTTCAGGATGGACCTGGGCATCGTCTTCGACCAGCCAGGTATCGAGCCCTCCCTTTACTGGGACTCATCTGCAAGGACCAGAACCCCAGAAGCAAATCCTGTGGGCTGCACAGCCTCCCGTCCGATTGCTTCTGGAACGGCCACCTCTCGTGGAGGTTGGACTCGGCACTCCCGCTCCTCCCTGCTGAGACTGACAGGAGCCCCGGCCATGGGCCACCCGGAGCGTCCTGCCGGTCTGGACCCCTGGCCCGCCCCTCCGTCCCCAGATGGCCACTTCTACCAGAAGTGGGTTCCGCTGCGGGATCCCCAGGACATCCGCGCCGGGACGAAGGGCTTCGTCAAGGTCACTTGTCCGTGAGGGCGCGCGGGGACCTGCCCCGCCAACGCCACCCCCGGGTCTAGGGCACAGTTCGGACATCGAGGAGTGGGCAGGGGTGGGGGGGAGGGA
>NW_007260497.1:446051-446462 GCF_000164805.1 Carlito syrichta
CTCGCGACCGCCCGGCGTAGGAAGTCCGCTCCCCGCCTCGCCGCCCCCGCCCCGCCCCCGGGCCCCAGAACGAGCAGCTCCGAGCTGTGTTCGGAGCCTGTCCGCCGCCCCGGGCTACGCGTCCCGCCCTGGACTCGGCTCCGAGGGCAAGATCCCGACGCAGCCGCCGGTGCCCCTCCTTGCAGGTTTGCACGCGCTGAGCTCGCGGGTCCAGGCCGGCCGGTGCCGGCCGCTCGCCGGGCCCGTAGCTCCGCCCAACCCCGAGCCGCCCCAGGGCGCGGGCTCCGCAGCGCCCGGGGTCGCGCCCGCGTCCCTCCTCCCAGAGCGGCCTCGGAGGAGAGCAGGGCGCGGCGTAGGCCTGGCCGGGCCCCCGCTCGCTCGGCGTCCCCCTCCGGGCCCCCGTTCTCGTTC
>NW_007260497.1:447204-447913 GCF_000164805.1 Carlito syrichta
CGGTCGGGCGCGGGGGTGGGGGCACGCCCTCTCGGCTCCGAGGGTCATTCACTCCCCGGCTACATGGGAGGGGGCGAGCAGACTCTCAGTTGGGGCCTGGGTCAAGAGTGGGGTGTGTGTACACGTGCTCCAGATGGACACGTGTTGGGGAAGGGGAGCTGACCCATGGGGGGCCGGAGAGGACCACTCCGGGTCTGCGTCAGAGCTGCGAGGGGCGGAGAGGGGGCCTGACGTCCGCGGGGACCTGCAGGCCGTGGTTGCCGGGTCTTTCTGAGGACATGTGGCCAGGCTGTTCCAGGCTGTTCCCGGGAGGCGGAGGCTGACTCCAGCCGACTCCCTTCCCCAGAGCCCTGGCGCCCTGCCAAGATTTCCTGCTTTCTGGCGTGGTCTTCGAGGCCGCCCCGCCCATCGGCTTCGAGATTTCCGTCGGTGTGTGGCCTAGCTGAATCCCTGGGGGTCGCGGGTGTGAGGGGGCCACTCCTGCCCCAGACCTGAGGCCCTGGAAGGGGCGGCTGACCTTCAGTAAGGGGTGGGTTTTGGTTTCTTGAAGCGGAGGGGCTTGAGGGAGGGGTGGGACTCTCGGCCGGGCGCCGGCTGGCCTCTGCTGCTCCGGGGCAGGTGGTGCGGGCCGCCAGGAGGAGCCAGCGGGCCGGGGGTCCGGGGCCGGGGAGGGCACTGAGGGCGCGCTGGCGCGGACGCAGCCCCTGCT
>NW_007260497.1:447933-456162 GCF_000164805.1 Carlito syrichta
AGGCGGGCGAGCTCGCCGCCGGCGCCGCAGGCATGGGACGGCCGGGACGCCGAGGCCTTTGAAGGCAGCTGTGTGCGGAGCTCTTGCGCGCAGCCTGGGGCCAGCCTCCATGCGGGTGCAAGGCTGAGGGCTGCGCAGGCCAAAAAACAGACTCCGGGCGAACTGAGAAAGCCAGCCGGCGCGGGAGGACAGCAATTCGTAACTGTTGGACCCAGGAAGGGGCTGGGGGAAGACGGGTAGAGCTCCTGGGGGCCGCAGGTGGAGCCAGTAGGGACGAGACAACGGAAGCCATCTACTGGTGGAGCCAAGGAAGGGCGGGACAGGGTGGTTGGTGTCTACAGAGGTCAGGCTCCGGGGCCCTCAAGACTCGCCGACCCTCTCGCGGTTGCGCAGGACCGGGGGCTGCAGGAGGTTGAAATGCTGCAGCGCCGGCCGGGGCCCAGCGCTCGTGCACGGCTCAAACAGGCGCTGGAAGAGCTGGTGGCTGGAAGCAGGTGAGCTGAGAGCCTCTCCATGCTGCTGCCTGTCCCGGGCCAATTCCGGGGCGAGGGAGACTCAAGGTGGTTGTCTGAACCCCAGGCGACTTGCAGCTGGTTTGCTCAGTACTTCACAGAAGAGTGAGAAAGAGATGACTTCTGTGTCAGGAGAGATGATGGAGATCATGGAGGTTAGGCCACTCTCAGATCTTCCGAGCCTCTTCTGCCTTCCTTCTTCTATAACCTCCCTTTCCCACGCTTTTAGAGGCTTTGTTTGTTTGTTTGTTTGTTTGAGTCAGAGTCTCAATCTGTTGCTCAGGCTAGAAGGCAGCCTGGACCTGCTGGGCGCAGGCGATCCTTCCACCTCAACCTTCCAGGTAGTTGGAACCGCAGGCGTGTGCCACCACACCCGGCTACTTTTTTGATTTATTGTAGAGATGCGGTCTCACCAATTTGACCAGTCTGGTCTGGAACTCCCAGACTCAGGCAATTCTCTTGCCTCGGCCTCTCAAAGTGCGGGGATTACAGACGTGAGCTACCACACCAGGCTTAGAGGTTTATTTTCCTCAAGCTTCCCCTCCTCCCCTCCTCCATTCTTGTGCTAGCTAAGGACCTTCTCTCTCACTTCACATAGATAGCCAGAGCCCACCCTTCCCCACCCAGCCCACCGCTCTGCAGGTCTCGGTGTCCTCCACTCTCCTGCCCTCCTGCTGCAGTGAAGGAAGTGATCCTGCCCCCACAGCCACCGCTGTGGCCTGGACTTCATCTTCTCTCATTTGCTGGGGAAACTGGCTCTGACTGTCCACTTTCTCTCCTTCATGGTCAACTGGCCCCTAGTGACCAGGTCCCTGCTGTAACCACTAGTCGCCTCCATCTGGCCCTCACTGCCCTTCACCTTCTCTGCCCTGAATTCCATAACCTGATCCTCTTTTTGAAATAATTATCAGGCAGCCCCTTCGGATACCCTCCCACTATAGGAGCTTTTCAGTCCTCTTAATAATTCCTGCTTTCTAATTTTAAAAAGATCATCTATTTATTCAATAAATACTTATGGCACTTAATATGCCAGAAACATTCTGGGCACAGGAATATCAGTGAAAAAGCATTTCCTGCCCACAGAAATCACTGAAGTAGGGTAGGCGCAGTGACACGCACCTGTATTCCCAGCAACTTAGGAGGCTGAGGTGGAAGATCACTTGAGCTCAAGAGTTTGAGACCAGTCTGGGCAACATAGTGAGACCTCATCTCTACAAAAAAATAAAATAAAATAAATTAGCTGGGCATGGTGGCACACACCTGTAGTCCCAGCTATTCAGGAGGCTGAGATGGAGGGATTGCCTGAGCCCAGGAGGTCAAGCCTGCCATGAGCCGTGATCATGGTGATCATTCCACTGCATTTCAGCCTGGGCAACAGAGTAAAACCTTGACTCAAAAAAAAAAAAAAAAAGAAAAGAAAGAAAGAAAGAAAGAAAAGAAATCCCCAAAGCTTACAAGGGGCATGAGATAAGGAATGAGTGGAGACACACATAAACATGTAAAGAAAGAGATAGAAATACAATAAGTGTGGGGGGGAGATGGGATTAACAGTAGCAAATATCTGTCTGGGGATGGGGAAACGCCTCTTATCAACAGGGTGCCTGAATGAAACGTAGTTGTACACCTAACCCTTAACTGTACCCCACAAAACCACAATAAAAAATGTTGATTATGAAAAAAAAAAAAGAATTCTTATACCCTCTTTGGGGATTGATTTCTTTATAAAATTACACTTTTCTCTCTTACGATTTTTTTTTTTTTTTTTGAGTTGGAGTCTCACTCTGTCGCCCAGACTGGAGTGCAGTGGCCGCTCCCGGCCACCGCAGCCTCCACCTGCTGGGCTCCGGCGATCCTTCCGCCTCAGCCTTCTGAGTAGCTGGAACTACAGGTGCGTGCTACCACGCCCGGCTGATTTTTTGATTTATTGTAGAGATGAGATCTCGCCTGTCTAGGCGGGTCTGGAACCCGCGGGCTCAGGCAATCCACTCACCTCAGCCTCCCAAAGGCGCGGGGGGATTACAGGCTGAGCCACCAAGCCCGGCTCTTATGATATTCTTTACTCTGAATAGTATTTTGTATAATATTAATAAAGATATTCTACCTTTTATTATGTTAAAAAAACAAAAGAAATACAATAAGTAGGATAAGTGTTTAGGGAGAAAATACAGCAAGGAGATAATGGAAGTAATGCAGTTTTCAGAAAGGGTGTGGAGGGAGGCCACCATGAGGAGGAATTCTACCCTGCCTCTGAATGCTGGAGCTTTCTAGGTCCATGGAGGTGACATGAAGATGAAGGCGAATCCATGTCAGTGAGGGTGTTCCAGGCAGAGGGGACAGCATGCCTGGTGTGTCTGAGGAAGAGCAAGGGAACCAGTGTGACTGTGGCTTTGTGAGCAGAGTTGATGAGACTGGAGGACGCGGGGGAAGAATGATGGTGGTGGAGTAGATCCCGTGGGAGCTTCACAGTCATTGTAATGACCTTGGTTTCTTCCCTGAGTGAGATGGGAAACCGTTGAAGCTTTTAAAATAAAAGAAATATACTCTAACATGTATGTATCCCTAACAAGGATCAGTGGAAGAGGGATGGGGTAAGAGAGGAGGCAGGAGATGGCTTGTGGCAATCCAGGTGGTAGTTGGGCATGGACTGAATCCAGGCTGGGTGCGGTGGGGATGGAGCGCCATGCCTGAATTCAAGAGAAGTTTTAGAGTTGGAAGGGACACCTCAGGGCTTGCTGATGGATAGGTACAGGGGAGGAGGACAGAGTGAGAAGGAGAGTGATGAACACGCCCAGATTTGGGTTTGCACGGCTGTGTAGATGGTGCTGAGACATGGAAAACAAAGGTCTGAGGGAAGCCGGATGGGTGCAGTTAGGAGGACAGACGGTGGAAGCTCATCTTTGCATATTGACTTGGACACACTTCCGGTAGGCAGTCAGCTATTTGAGGTCAGTTCTGGGAAGAGCTCTAGGCTGGAAATGTAAATTTAGAAGCTGCCATTACATAGGTTGGTCTGGACAGGGTCCTCTAGAGGGCATGGAAAAAAGAGTTCTGTGGACCCAGAGAGCTCCGCATTCAGAGGTTAGCGTGAAAGCAGGGACTCAGCCGAGGACCTGGTCAGGAGAGGAGTGAGGTAGGAAGCCGTTGGCACTCACTCTTCTGTCCTCATCTCATTCAGCCTTCCAGCATCAGCAGACCCAGCCTCCTTGTAGAAACACTCTTTGCTGTTGACTTCCCTGCCTGCACTGCCCTTATTCTCCTTCTGCCTCCCTGGTTGCTTCTCGCCTCTTTTGCGGCTGCTCTCCCTTTCTTTCTTTCTTTTTTTAGAGTCACACCCTGTCATCCAGGTTGGAGTGCAGTGGCACACTCCAAGCCACCGCAGCCTCAACCTGCTAGGCTCAGGCGATCCTTCTGCCTCAGCCTTCCAAATAGCTGGAACTACAGGCACATACCACCAGGCTCGGCTAATTATTTATTTATTTATTTATTTATTTATTTATTTATTTACTGTAGAGATGAGAGCTCGCCAAGTTGCCCAGGCAGGTCTCAAGCAATCCTCTCACCTCCATCTCCCAGCAGCATCCAGCTGCTCTTCCTTTCTTCTACTTTTTTTTTTTTTTTGTTAGTTGGAGTCTCACTCTGTCACCCAGGCTGGAGTGCAGTTGGACTGGATGCAGTTGGCCACCACAACCTTAACCTGCTGGGCTCAGGCGATCCTTCCACCTCAGCCTTCCAAGTAGCTGCAACTACAGGCATGCACCACCATGCCCAGCCCTTTCTTCTTTTTTTATTTTTATTTTTTTGAGTTGGAATCTCACTCTGTCGCCCAGACTGGAGTGTAGTGGCATACTCACGGCCACCTCAGCCTCAACCTGCTGGGCTCAGGCGATCCTTCCATCTCAGTCTTCCAAGTAGCTGGAACTACAGGCACATGCTACCATATCCGGCTTATTTTTTGATTTAGTCTCACCGAGTTACCCAGGCTGGTCTTGAACCACTGAGCTCAGGCAATCCTCTCGCCTCGGCTTCCCTACAGGCTTGAGCCACTGCGCCTGGCTCTCCCTTTCTTCTTGACCACTAAGTGTTCGAAATGTACATGCATATGTGTTCCAGAGCCTAACTGTGGGGCTGTCTCTCTGTCCTCATTCTCTAAGTCTTCAAAAGAGCGACTACCTTTTATCCAGCTAATTTCCTTGCTTGCTTTTCTATACAGTCCAATTAAATAGTTTCTATTTGAACGTTACTGAAATAATTTTATTACTGAAATTATTCTTTGGCAGGGAAATTTCAATGAAGATTTGCACCTATCTATATTTCACTATTTATAGCTGTAGCCAGTGTAGTTTCCTTTTGTGGCCATTATTTCTACAAAATCCAGTTTTCCCGAATCAAATATTTTTTATTTTATTCTTTTGTCATTTAAAAAATCAATATCAAATGTTAATAGGCACAGTTTTAGCCCTTGTCAGTTTTATTTTATGTTAATTATTCCTACCAATAGAAATTTTGGCACAAAATTACTAATTTACATTAGTAAAGTAAAAGTATAAGCTCTGGAAGCAGTATGTAGTTAAAAATAACCCTTGGAGTCATTTACTTTATATGTTTTTGAAATGTCTATAATAATGAGTTAAAAAATCATTGGGGGTTAAACTGGAGTCAAGATATACTGTCTCAAAAATCATTTTACTTTACCCCACAAATATTTTTTCGGCATCTACTAGGTGCCAGGTCCTGAGGATACAGTGGTAATCAAGATGAAGTCCCTGCCTCAGCTTACTTTCAGTTTAGCAAGACACACAATAGGCAAATAAAGCAAAGTATGTGAGGATGGAAAAGTAACAGGGACGAGGGTGACCAGGGAAGATGACATTTGGGCAGAGACTTGGAGGAAGGAAGGCAGTGGACCATGTAAGCAGCTCAGGGGCAGGACATCCTCACAGGGGGCAACGAATACAAAGGTACCGTGGCAGTGATGGGCTTGGGGATTTGTGGAGGAGCAGAAGGCCAGTGTGCCCTGAGGGATGTGTACGAGGGCCAGAATTTTTATTTATTTCTTTTTTTAATTTATGGTTCTGACAAGGTCTCACCAAGTTGCCCAGGCTGGTCTCGAACCCCTGAGCTCAGGCTATCCTCTCGCCTCGGCCTCCCAAAGTGCTGGGGTGACAGGCTTGAGCCACTGCACCCAGCCTTGGGGGGCAGGATATTATTTGATGAGTACAGGGATATAAAGAAAGCCAGAATGTGTAGGGCCTTTTAGATCATTTTAAGGATTTTGTTATTTACTCTGAGATAAGTGAAATGGTCTGGAAAGCTTTGAAAAGAGCACTCTGGAGCCTGCATTGAGAATATTCTATGGGGGCGGGGTAAGACTAGAAGTGGTGAGAATTAGAAGGGCAAAAATTCTAGGTGAAAAATGGTGGCGGCTTGGGCCAGGGCGGTCCTGGCGAAGGAGAAAGTGGTCAAATTCTGGACCTTTTTTGAAGGTAGAGCATAAATAATTTGCTGGTGGATTGATGTGAAATGGAAGAGAAATAGCAGTAAAGGGTGACTAGTTTTGAGGTGAAGCAGGATTTTCGGCTTTTTGGATTTTTTTAGTGGGGGGCCATTGGCAACCATGCATTTGGTTTAGTCAACCTGATGGAAACTAAACCACAGACCACCTGAGACTCAAATGCCTCTAGGAATCCCTCAGGGTATAAATGCAGAGTCTGATGCAGGTGGCCCTGGGGTGGGGCTGAGATTCTTCATGTCTAACTACCCTGTAGCCAAGTTCAATGCTGTTGGTCCATGAGCCATCCTTGGGGTAGCTAGGGCAGCGGGGGAGTTAAGTATCTGTGAGCTCTGGAGCTCAAGGGAAAGGCTGGTCTTGAGTTTGGGTGTGGTCCAAATACAGAAGACCGTCCTTGGATGAGGAAGGCACTTCTTCTGAGCTCAAGCCTGAAAGGCTGTGAGGGAGGTGGGGGAGCAGAGGCTTGCTCGGAAGGGAGTGGTCCAAAGGTCAGTGTTCTCTCCTTTGTTTTTGTTTTTTTTTTTGAGTTGGAGTCTCACTCTGTCGCCCAGACTGGAGTGCAGTGGCCGCTCCCGGCCACCGCAGCCTCGACCTGCTGGGCTCTGGCGATCCTTCTGCCTCAGCCTTCCGAGTAACCGAACTACAGGCGTACGCTACCACGCCCAGCTAATTTTTTGATTTATTGTAGAGATGAGGTCTCGCCTGCCCAGGTGGGTCTCGAACCCACGGGCCCAGGCAATCCACTCACCTCAGCCTCCCAAAGGCGCAGGATTACAGGCTGAGCCACCAAGCTCGGCTTGTGTTCTCTCTCTTGATTCTCACCTGCTCTGCTCATCCCTGCTCAATGCAGACAGTTTTGCTGCGGTGCTGAGTGCAGGACGATGCCCCAGCCCCATGCCCTGGATCGATACTGAGGGAAACTGCTGGTGCACAGCCTGGTATGGACCCAGGAAGGGACTCAGGGGCACCTAGCTGCAACCCCCCACTCATGCTCTCTTCTTGCCCTTCCAGAATCTGTTGGCAAAGCACAGATTGTGACTTCTGAGGGGCCTGAGGCCGGGCAACATGCAAAAAAAGGTGGCAATGGCCAAGAAACTCCTGGCATAACTGCAATTGCTGGCTCAGGAGGTAACACCTCATTCACCTCACTTCCCGACCCTGGATACCCTTCTCCCTAAGCTTTTTAGAACATTCCAGGGGCTTCCTGGCAGGTGTGATGTAACATTTGTCCTTTGGGATGATGCCAGGTTTGGGACTCATTGCTTTGGGCATAGGGACAAGCTCCATCGAGCAGCAAAGGGTGAAGATGAGCATTCTGGAGCCCAGTGGGGATCCAGGGAATATTTGGGGTCTCTTTGGATGAAGGGTTGAGAATAAAGTCCCTTGGGCATGACCTCCCTGGTCTGACGTGCTGAACATGACATGTGTGAAGGATGAAGGAAGTTCACATTTTTGGGATATTTCCTTTGCTAAGCACCTGCATGTTCGTTATCTTGTATGATCTTTCCCAACAACCTTGGGAAGAGGTAACCCTATCTGACAGGAACAGAAACTGAGGCTTACAGAGGGAAAGTGACTGGTCCACTATGTCACAGCTGGTTAAGACTCTGAGTCTTAAGTCCTTCCCAAAGACACAGGAGGTTTAGACTGCTAGGCCAGGAATCTTCAAACAGTGAGGAGTTGGATTTTATTTAGACCATGAAGGATAAGCTGGAGTTTACAAAGTGAGAAAGAATTAATTGCATGTGCAAAGGCCCAAAATAAGGAGACCTGGGCAGCTAGAAGTCAGCGTGTCAGAAGGAGAGACAGGATAGAGATCTTATTATATTTAATTTTGGTACAAAATGCCCTTTTCTTTTTGAGCCAGTGTCTGTTACCCAGGCTGGAGTGCAGTGGCCTGCTCATGGTTACTGCATCCTCAACCCGCTGAACTCAGACAATCCTTCTGCCTCAGTCTTCCAAGTAGCTGGGACTACAGGTGCATGCCACCTCGCCTGGCTAATTTTTTGATTTATTGTGGAGACAAGGTCTCGCCATGTTGCCAGGCTGGTCTTGAACCCCAGATCTTAGGCAATCCTCTTGCTTTGGCCTCCCAAAATGCTGGGATTGCAGGTCTTGCTCTGTGCCCAGACTGCAGTGCAGTGGCATGGTGACATCTCACTGCAGCCTCAAACACCTGGGCTCAAGCGATTCTCTCACCTCAACCTC
>NW_007260497.1:456182-457497 GCF_000164805.1 Carlito syrichta
CTTCCTTCCTTCCTTCCTTCCTTCCTTCCTTTCTTTTTCCACTGTCACCCAGGCTGGAGTATAACTACCACAGCCTTGACCTTCTGGGCTCGGGTGATTTTACTGCTTCAGCCTTCTAAGTAGCTGGAACTATAGGTGTGTGCCACTGCACCAGGCTACTTTAAAATTTATTTAGAGACAGATCTTACCAAGTTGCCCAGACTGGTCTGGAACCCAGGGGTCAGGCAATCCTCTTGCCTCCACCTCCCAAAGTGCTGGGATTACAGGTATGAGCCACCGTGCCTAGCTTCTTTTTAATGTAGGTAATTACATGCCTATGCCTAATAAATTATCCTCTGAGCACTTTCTTTGTTGTATCTCATAAGTTTTGGTATGTTGTATTTTTATTTTCTTTCTTTCTTTTTTTGAGTAGGAGTCTCATTCTGTTGCCTAGGCTGGAGTGCAGTGGCACACTCATGGCCACTGTAGCCTCGACCTGCTAGACTCAGGTGATTTTTCCATCTCAGGCTTCCACATAGCTAGAACCATAGGTGTGTGCTACTGTGCCTGGCTGTATTTTTATTTTCATTTATCTTTAAGTATTTTCTTTTTTTTTTGAGTTGAGGTCTCTCTCTGTTGCCCAGACTGGAATGCAGTGGTATGCTCATGGCCTGCTGGGCTCTGGTGATCCTTTCTCCTCAGCCTTCCAAGTAGCTGGAACTACAGACACGCATCACCATACCAGGCTAATTTTTTGATTTATTGTAGAGTCGAAGTTTCTCCAAGTTGCTCAGGCTGGTCTCGAACCCATGGGCTCAAGCAATCCTCTCATCTCCACCTCCCAAAGTGCTGGGATTACAGGTGTAAGCCACCATGCCTGACCAAGAATTTTCTAATTTCCTTTATGATACCTTCTTTGATACAGTGGTTGTCAAGGAAAGTGTTATTTAATTTCCACAATTTATTAATTTTTCAGTTTTCCCTTTGTTATTGATTTGTAGTTTCATTTTGCTTTGCTCAGAAAAGATACTTTGTGTGATTTTAGTCTTTCTCTGTTTGAGTCTGAGTCTCATTCTGTCACCCAGACTGGAGTGCAGTGGCATGCTCATGGCCATCACAACCTTGACCTGCTGGGCTCAAGTGATCCTTCTGCCTCAGCCTTTCAAGTAGCTGGAGCCACAGGTGTGCGTCACCATGCCTGGCTAATTTTTTTTTTTTTTTTGAGTTGGAGTCTCACTCGGTCGCCCAGACTGGAGTGCAGTGGCCGCTCCCGGCCACCGCAGTCTCGAACTGCTGGGCTCCGGCGATCCTTCCACCTCAGCCTTCCGAGTAGCTG
>NW_007260497.1:457859-461333 GCF_000164805.1 Carlito syrichta
AAAAAAAAAAAAAAAAAGTAATGTTTTGTGACCTAATGTGGTCTATCCTGAAGAGTGTCCCGTGGGTGCTTGAGAAGAATGTGTATTCTGTTGTGGTGGAGTATTCTATATGTGTCAGGTCTAGTTGGTTAGTGTTATTAAGTTTTCTATTTCGTTAATGATATTCTGTATAGATGTTCTACCCACTATTGGAAGTGGGCATATTGACCTGGCAAGGTGGCTCATACCTGTAATTCCAGCACTTTGGGAGGTCAAGGAGGGAGGATCACTTGAAACCAGGAGTTTGAGGCCAGCCTGCGCAACACAGTGTGACACCAAACTCTACAAAAATATAAAAAAATTAGCAGAGCATGGTGGTCCATGCCCGTACTCCTATCTACTCAGGAGTCTGAAGCAGGAGGATTGCTTAAACCCAGTCCAAGGTTACAGTGAGTTGTGATCATGTTACTGCACTCCAGCCTGGGTCATAGAAAAACATATGGTTCTAGTTTTCTTTCTCTTCTTTTTTTTTTTTTTTTTTGAGTCGGAGTCTCACTCTGTTGCCCAGGCTGGAGTGCATTGGCACACTCACAGCCACCCCAGCATTGACCTGCTGGACTCTGACGATCCTTCCATCTCAGCCTTCCAAGTAGCTGGAACTGCAGGTGCACGCTACCACGCCTGGCTAATTTTTTTTTTAATTGTAGAGACGAGGTCTCACTAAATTGTCTGGGCTGGTCTCAAACCCGTGGGCTCAGGCAATCCACTTGCCTCAGCCTCCCAAAGTGCTGAGTTTACAGGCTGAGCCACCCAGCCCAGCCTGTTCTAGTTTTCAAGTGTTTACTGAAACTGCCCATCTTTAGCTTTTGTGTATGTCCCTCACTAGGTCATTCAGCTTTCTTTTTTTTTTTTTTTGAGTCAGAGTCTCACTCTGTTGCCCAAACTGGAGTGCAGTGCCATGCTCACAGCTACCACAGCCTCAACCTGCTGGGCTCAGGTGATTCTTCCACTTTAACCTTTCCAGTAGCTGGGACTACAGGTGTGTGCCACCACGCCTAGCTAAGTTTTTGATTTATTGTAGAGATGAGGTCTCACCAAGTTACCCAGCTGGTCTCGAACCTGTGGACTCAGGCAATCCTCTCACCTCAGCTTCCCAAAGATCTGGGATTATAGGTGTGATTATTGGTGGGATTATAGCCTGGCCTAGAATTCTTATTGTAATTATTTTAATGTCCTTGTCTGGTAACTCCAACATCTGGATCATCTATGTGTCTACTTCTAGTGATTGCTTTCTCTCTTGATCATAAGTTCCATTTTTTGCTTTTCCTAGGTCTTGTCACTTTTTTTTTTTTTTTTTTTGAGTTGGAGTCTCACTCTGTCACCCAGACTGGAGTGCAGTGGCCACTCTCGGCCACCGCAGCCTCGACCTGCTGGGCTCCGGCGATCCTTCTGCCTCAGCCTTCCAAGTAGCTGGAAGTACAGGTGCGTGCTACCAGGCCTGGCTAATTTTTTTTTAAATTTATTGTAGAGATGAGGTCTTGCCAAGTTGCCCAGGTGGGTCTCGAACCCGAGGGCTCAGGCAGTCCACTCACCTCAGCCTCCCAAAGCGTGGGATTATAGGCTGAGCCCTGAGTCCAGCTGGTCTTGTAACTTTTAATTATATGCATGGATTTTTGTATAAAAGTACACTAGAGCGGCAACCCCTTCTGGTCCCCTCCCACTGTGGGAGTTTTTCTGTCCTCTCAATAAATCCTGCTTTCTCACTTAAAAAAAAAAAGTACACTAGAGACTGAAGTAAGTCATACTGACTTCCAGGAAGTAGCATGACCCATATTACATCAGGCCTGTAGGGTGAGGGCTGAGTTATCTTGCTTTGTATTTGAATTGGACTTTGTTGTGGATTTGATTTTGTTCAGGTCACCTCTGGCTTCAAATGTTTTGAAGGTGAGATCAGGACTGTCCTTTCTTCCAGGCCTACAATTGAGAACTGGCAAGATTCCAGAAATATGCCTCTTGTTCACACCCAAACTGCCACCTTTCTGACTATGGGGCTCCCTCTCTGCTTTTCCGACCACCCGCCAGGTTTTTGGGTTGCTGGTGCAGTATTTCTGCTCTTCAATTCTCCTTCCTTCCCTCTTCACCTTGAGAGATGTCTTTTAGTCCTGCTTTCCCTCCCCTGGCCTTTGAAGGATCACCTGTTACACTCTGTGAAAGTCTAGAATGCATCAGTTTCTCTTGGCTCTCCAGCTGAGCCTGCAGCATTTGTCAGCTGAAAGCCTAGTAAGGTAGGTTTACCCCAGCCCTTCTGCTTTACCTTCAGACTTTTTTTCAAGAATTGAAATCCCAGAGGGCCATGATGGATTTAACTCTTCCCATCCCACCACCTCCTTCTAAAGGTAGTTACTTTATGCTTCCATGTGCCTCAGGAAGATCTCTCGGCTCTCCATCCCTGCTCCCTGCTTTCTGTATTTGATCCCTTAGTCTAGGTAAAGACCCACAGGAAGGAGTTGGGAGGTAGACAGAGACTTGTTTTGTGGCTAGGGTCCTTGGGAGTGTCATCTAGCATGCTACCTTGTACATGGCTGTTACACGTTTCTTGAAATCTGGGTAGTTTCTCCTTATTCCATTTATATATTTCCACTGCTGCTGTTCTGCCAGGGTGGAGCAGTAATTAATCTCTCTGTGCCTAGGAAGAACTCACCATTCTCTGAAGTTTAGTTGAATTAGGTTCTTTGAATCTTTGGATCTTCACCTCACTGATGAGCTTTTTTTTTTTGAGTTGGAGTCTTACTCTGTCGCTCAGGCTGGAGTGCAGTGGCACACTCACAGCCAACCCAGCATTGATCCTTCTGCCGCAACCTTCCAAGTAGCTGGAACTACAGGCGCACACTACCATGTCCAACTAATTTATTTGATTTTTTTTTTTTTGAGTTGGAGTCTCACACTGTCGCCCAGACTGGAGTGCAGTGGCCGCTCCCGGCCACCACAGCCTCGACCTGCTGGGCTCCGGCGATCCTTCCGCCTCAGCCTTCTGAATAGCCGGAATTACAGGCGCGCGCTACCACACCCGGCTAATTTTTTTGATTTTATTGTAGAGATGAGGTCTCGCCTGCCCAGGCGGGTCTCGAACCCGCGGGCTCAGGCAATCCACTCACCTCAGCCTCCCAAAGGCACGGGATTACAGGCTGAGCCACCGAGCCCGGCTTAATTTATTTGATTTTTTTTATGGTCGAGATGAGGTCTCGCCTTGTTGCCTGGGCTGGTCTTGAACCCTCAGGCTCAGACAATCCACTTGCCTCGGCCTCCCAAAGTGCTGGGATTACAGACTGAGCCACCAAGCCCGGTCTCTGATGTGCTTGTTTTTTGTTTGTTTGTTTTTTTGAGTTGGAGTCTCACTCTGTCGCCCAGACTGGAGTGCAGTGGCTGCTCCCAGCCACCGCAGCCTCGACCTGCTGGGCTCCGGTGATCCTTCCGCCTCAGCCTTCCAAGTAGCTG
>NW_007260497.1:461619-475251 GCF_000164805.1 Carlito syrichta
TTCCAGCTACTTGGAAGGCTGAGGCGGAAGGATCGCCGGAGCCCAGCAGGTCGAGGCTGCGGTGGCCAGAAGCGGCCATTGCACTCCAGTCTGGGCGACAGTGAGACTCCAACTCAAAACAATAAAAATAAATAAATAAAATAAATAAATATGATTTCGCAATTTATTTGGGTTATTTTGGTTGTTAGGGTGAGAGTGAGCCTCATTCAACTTCATACATCCAAACTGGTAGTGGGCCCCTCCACTGATTTTTAATTGATGTGAAAAATACATACAATGAAATGTACGAATCTTTATTTTTTTTTTTGAGTCGGAGTTTCACTCTGTGGCCCAGGCTGGAGGGCAGTGGCATGCTCATGGCCACTGTAGCCATGGTGGCTCATTTTCTTTTCTTTTTTTTTTTTTTTTGCGCGTGCAGTGGCATGCTCACAGCCACCACAACCTTGACCTGCTAGGCTCAGGCAATCCTTCCACCTCAGCCTTCCAAGTAACTGGGACTACAGGCGTACACCATCATGCCTGGCTAATATTTTGATTTGTTGTAGGAATGAGGTCTTCCCATGTTGCCCAGGTTGGTCTTGAACCTGTGGGCTTAGGCAATCCTCTCACTTCGGCCTCCCAAAGTGCTAGGATTATAAGCATGAGCCACCACATCCAGCCTTCTTTTGTGTGTGTGTGTGTTGGAGTCTGTTGCCCAGGTTGGAATGCAGTGGCACACTCATAGCCACTACAGCCTTGACTTTCTGGGCTCATGCAATCCTTCCACCTCAGCCTTCCAAGTAGCTAGAACTACAGGTGTGCACCACCATATTCAGCTAATTTATTTATTTATTGTAGAGATGAGGTCTCACCATGTTGCCCAGGCTGGTCTTGAACCCCTGAGCTCAGGCAATCTTCTCACCTCCACCTCCCAAAGGGCTGGAATTACAGGTGTGAGCCACTGCACCCGGCTGTGAATTTCTCATTTCAATGATTGTTTTTTCATTTCTTTAAATCCTATTTTTTTTTTACATCCACTATTAATTTTCTTTTTTTTTTTTTTTGAGTTGGAGTCTCACTCTGTCGCCCAGACTGGAGTGCAATGGCCACTCCCGGCCACTGCAGCCTCGACCTGCTGGGCTCCGGTGATCCTTCCGCTCAGCCTTCCAAGTAGCTGGAACTACAGGCGCGCACTACCACACCCAGATGATTTTTGATTTATTGTAGAGATGAGGTCTCGCCAAGTTCCCCAGGCGGGTCTCGAATCCGCGGGCTCAGGCAATCCACTCACCTCGGCCTCCCAAAGTGCTGGGATTACAGGCTGAGCCACCCAGCCCTGCCACTGTTAATTTTCACGATTTCTTATTCCCAGTACGTTTTTTTTTTTTTTTCTGTTTAACTTTGTTTAGACGTAACAAGCAGACTTGTTTTTATAATGTCAGATGATTTCAGTAATAGATTTGGTTTGGTTTGGTCTGGCTGTTTCTGTTTGTGCTTAGTTGCTTTTCACTATGAGCTGCTTTTTTTTTTTTTTTTTGAGTCAGAGTCTCACTCTGTCACCCAGGCTGGAGTGCAGTGGCACGCTCACAATCACCACAGCCTCGACCTGCTGGCCTCAGGTGATCCTTCTGCCTCAGCCTTCTAAGTAGCTGAACTACAGGCACATGCCACCACACCTGGCTAATTTCTTTTTATTTATTGTAGAGATGAGGTCTTGCCAAGTTGTCCAGGCTGGTCTGGAACCCACAGGCTCAGGTAATCCTCTCACCTCGGCCTCCCAAAGTGCTGGGATTATAGGCGTGAGCCACCGTGTCTGGTCTCGAACTGTTCATTATAATTGCCTTCAGAAATCATTTGTGGGAATTTTTTGCATCTTAGAATAAAGGGACATTTCCCAGAAAGCATTTGACTTAGCTTTTGCCTTAGATCACCTTTTACTGTAATTGGATATTTAGCAACACCCCGGTTCTGTGAACAAGTCCACATGTGGTTATTCTTTTCAGGAATAATTTGCAAATTCCCTGACCTTGCTCAGCCAACAACTTCTCCTGTAGATCCCTAGGTAGTGGGAGTGGGACTGGTTTACTTATGGGTACCTTCATCCTGCAGGCAGGCTTCTTTGGAATCCTAGCTTTCAGAGAGGGGAGAAACCTCCTATCAGACTGCTGTTCTGAGTAAAGCCTGAGCTCTTTGTTTTTACTCTCTCTTAGGTCAAAAGCTTGGCAGATACCCCGTGGCAAAAGTGGCTTAAATGCTCTGCTGACCTCTCTGAGTTCCCTCTCTGAGCTTGGTCTGAGACTTACCTCTACAGCCTTTAATACCATATTTATTTTCTCATTTTACCCAGACATTGTAGTTGTTTTTCATGAGAGCTAAGTCTTAATTCCTAGCTCATGATATTCATGGAAATGGAAGTCTGAGATGGTGGTTTTGAACAGAAGGACAGAGTCAGGTTTGTGCTTTAAAGAGATCGGTTATAGCTACTTTGGTTTTGCTTCTGCAGTGACATTTGGAGTCCTCTTATGTACCAGGCTGCGTATTAGGCCTCCGGGATGCAGCCCCTGCCATATTCCATGCCCTTTTGGGGTTTATGTCTAGTAAGGGAGACAGACTATACATCTGTAAATCAATAAGAAAAATAGCTACAATTTATAGGGATTGTTAAGAAAGATGTTCAGAGGCTAAGGGGGCAGAGGAGAATCTGCTTGGATAAGGTGGTCAGGCAAGACTTCTCTGTGAAAATGACCTTGAAATAGACCCAGAGTGCAGGAAGAAACCAGCCATGGGCAGCAGAGGCTGGCTTGGGAGAGAGGACTGAAGGCAGGAAGACTGTTGGGAGCCTGTCACAACCGTCTGGACAAGAGTAGGGTGGGGGATACAGGGAAAACTGTCAGGATGTGGTGACTAGATGTTGAGGGAGAAGAGTGCCACCAGCTCAGGTATTTGGCTGATGTGACAGGCATCTGGCTGGAGACGCTGGAAAAGGAGCAGACTGGGGAGGAGGGAAAGGTAGAGAGGTCAGGTTGACATGGCTGCCACACAATGGACCTTGAGGACATGCGCAGTGAACTGAGCCAGGCACAAAAGGACAAGCGATCGTGGAGACTTGACGTCATCACATCCACAGGTGGAAGGGAGAGTGGTATTGCTGGGGGCCGCATGCAGTGGGGAGTGGGGAGTCATTGTCTAATGTAAACACGGTTCAGGTTTACAAGGGGAAACAAGTTCGGGCAATGGATGATGGCAGTTGGTTGCACAACAGCACGAACATCCTTATTGCCACTGACTGCACACTTTTAAGATGGTCGATTTTGTTATGTGTAATTGAAAAGAGAGCCAAGCTCAGCCTGTAATCCTGCGCTTTGGGAGGCCGAGGTGAGTGGATTATCTGAGACTGTGGGTTCGAGACCCATCTGGGCAACTTGGCGAGACCTCATCTCCACAATAAATCAAAAAATCGGCCAGGCATGGTAGCGCGCCTGTAGTTCCGGCTACTCGGAAGGCTGAGGCGGAAGGATCGCCGGAGCCCAGCGGGTCGAGGCTGCGTGGCCGGGAGCGGCCACTGCACTCCAGTCTGGGCAACAGAGTGAGACACCGACTCAAAAAAAAAAAGAGATCAGGTGGCCTGTGAGCATACCGGGGAGACATGCCGGAGCCAGGTGGTCCCCGGAACTGGGGCTCAGTGGGAGATCAGAGCTGTTGTGAACATTTGGAGCATCTATACAGTCCAAGCTTCGGGAGTGGGTGCTCTCAGCTCCAGACCCCCTCCGTGACCCAGTTTTCCACATAGCCCCAGCCACCCCTCCCGGATGCACTGGTCTGGATCCTCAGTGGGCATCGCCGTATGGCCTGGGTCCAGATCCCTGCCCAGGATGTGCTGTTCTCTGTGGTTGAGGAAGAACGGGGCCAGCACTGCGGGAAGACCCAGAGCCTGTTGCTATCAGTGAGGTCTGGAGTGAGGGGCCGGGGAGAGGCGAGGGTGGCCTTGGGGTGGAACGCTGTGGCTCCTGACCAAGGGCCTCTGAACTGTTTTCACATCTCCATGAAGCCAAAAAGGGACTGTGCCTTTGCCCAGGATAGCTTTGAAGTGCGATGAATCCTACCTCTTGCTAGCTCTGGGCCTGTGCCAACCCTTTTGCTGACAAGGCCCTGACAGATGGGCAGGTTGAAAATGGCAGAGTGAGCCGGGCTCGGTGGCTCAGCCTGTAATCCCACGCCTTTGGGAGGCAGAGGTGAGTGGATGGCCTGAGTCCGCGGGTTCGAGACCCACCTGGGCAGCGAGACCTCATCTCTACAATAAATCAAAAAATCAGCCGGGCGTGGTAGCGTGTACCTGTGATTCCGGCTACTCAGAAGGCTGAGGTGGAAGGATCGCCGGAGCCCGGCAGGTCGAGGCTGCGGTGGCCGGGAGCGGCCACTGCACTCCAGTCTGGGCGACAGAGTGAGACTCCAACTCAAAAAAAAAACAAAAAGAAAAAAAAGAAAATGGCAGAGTGTACTTAGTCCCTAATAAGTATGGCTGGTTTGCAGGCAAAATATTTCTGAAAGAGGCATCCCTGAAAAAGATACCAGGAGATATCCCTGGTGGGGAGAAGCTGTGATCCTTGGGGCAGAAGACAGGGAGTGTAACTGTGTGAGGGACAGAGGGGACAGAAGAGGCCGAGCAGAGTTAGGGTGCGAGGACGCGTGGTACAGAAAGGAGCGGTGTTCAGGCTGGAGGCGTCGGGAGTGAGCGGTCACGGGCAGAGGGCAGGAGAAGCGGGTAAGGCTGGGTGCACAGACAGTGTTCTTTGGACCAGGGAGCTTGGCATTGTTCAGCAGCATGGAGTAGGGCCATGCCTTGAGGGAGCAGGATCATGGGGTCTAGATGGAATAATCAAAGGAGGCATTGGGCCTTCACATGCCTCTGTCCCACACAGGCGCCTGGGGCAGCCCCTGGTGAGGTCTGGGCCCAACTGGAGCTCTTCCTGTGGCTGGGACTGGGCCAGCAAGCCAAGGCCTGCACCTCCGAGCTGCCCCCAGACCTGCTGCCCGAGCCCTCAGCCAGACCGCCCCACAGCCGGCACCGGCATGGTGAGTACAGGCGGTGGACAGGGGCACGCAGGGTCCATGTTGCTGTTTGCCCAAGGTGAGGGGCTAATGAGTCAGGGGACTCAGTGCTGCCCTGAGCAGACATGGTCCCGTCCTGTTCCCTCGTCCTAGACTTCAGCTACTTCCAGCTCTGGGCCCACTTGTACCAGGCCCGAGGTGTGTTGGTAGCAGATGACAGTGGCCTCTCGGACCCCTTTGCTTGCGTCCTCATCTCTACCCGGTGTCAGACCACACGGGTGAGGGCTGGAATGGGATGTGGGTGGAGGAGGCTTGGGAGACAAGGTGAGGTGGGGCCGAGCTCTTCCCCACGGCCCTAGACTCCCTTCCCTGGGTTTTCAGGACAGGTTATCCGATGGGCCTGACCTGACTTAGGGGTTGCTATAGGATCAAAAGTTTTAGGGGTGAGGAGTTGTTTTCTGGGATTAACTTTCTGTCTCCAAGGGCGGCCCGTTACAGCAGGAAGAGACCTGGTGGAAGGTGCAGACCCCAGACCCTCTGAAGACTTTCCACCTGCGCCACACCTCAGGCCTCTCTCGACAAGCTGTGACTTGGAGGATTCCTTTAGAGCAGGGGTACTTGCTCGGTATCTTTGTTGGAATATTCTTCTGACACTTGCCATTGCCCTCTTCTCTGCATGGCCCCCAAGGTCCTGGAGCAGACACTGAGCCCCTTGTGGGATGAACTCATGGTGTTTGAGCAGCTGATTGTGGACGGGAGGAGAGAGAACCTGCAGGAGGAACCTCCATTAGTACTCATCAATGTCTTTGACTACAATAAATTTGTGAGCATGGCTGGGCCCCAGCTGGGTTCCTGGCCTGGAAGCCCCCTCCTTGCCTTGGTGCCTCCTTCCCTGGTTCCTGAGACTCTGCCCCCTTTATTTTCACTGCCTGTTTCCCATAGGGCCCCCTGTGCTTTTGGGCAGGGCACTGGCCACCCCGAGGGTAAAGCTGATGGGAAACCCATACCAGCGCCTGAGCTGCAGTTCTTCCCCCTGAGGAAGGGACCCCAGGCAGCTGGAGGGCTCATTGCCACCTTTGAACTCATTGAACTGGACTGCAGTGGCCGACTTGAGGTCAGAATATCCAGCCCAGAAATGGGCCCATCTTGTTATTCTAGCTGGTCATATAGCCCCAGGGAATACAAAGCATGGGTGTGTCCCAGGAATATCCCCCCAGGTCCCTTACCCCCAGAGAATACAGCCTGCAGGTCTGTCCTGGGGTCCTCACTGGACCTCTTGACCCCAAGGAACATACAAACATTCATGCTTGCCAGGCCTCCAACCCCAGAGAACCCAGGCTGTGGGTTCATCCTGGAGTCACTCCTTCCCATGTGCCTCAGACACCCACACTCCGCCCTTCCTGCATGTGGCTGCTTCCTGAGACCCCTCTTGCCCCACCAATCAGCCTTACCTGGTACTCTGCATTTACACACCAGCAGCTCTTCACAATCACTTTCCACGCCCAGGTCACCCTCCTTTGGCCCAATTCTTCTTTGACCTCTGACTTCCTTCCCTGCAGCCCTCAGTGCCCAGTGATTTGGAGCCTCAGAATCGGGATACCTGATAGACATCCTCTCTGGACGCCTGACTCTGCCACCCAATGTGCGCCCAGTGCTCCAGGGTTCCATGTTGAGGTAGCACGAGGCACCCAAAGTCCCCTCATTTCCCCACATCAGGGTACCCTCTGTTAGGTGCAGGCCCCTGAATCTCCCACTTCCCCACTCTAGGTGCTGTTCTGGGGTCTGAGGGGCCTTGGTCGTGTACACCTGTTCGAGGTAGAGCAGCTCCAGGTTGTGCTGGAGGTGGCTGGGTGCCGTGTGGAGTTTGAGGTCCTGGCCAGCTACCATGAGAACCCCAATTTCACTGAGCTCGTCAGGCATCTGACAGTGGTGAGGATGTGGGATGGAGGGCAAGGAGGGCAGAGAAGTGAAAGAGGATGATGGATGGCGAATTTCCAGCCAATTAGCTTAGATGAGCCAAGGATCAGCACACAGAAAAGGTGAAGTAGTAAATATTGTAGACTCTGTAGGGCATCCAGTCTCAGTTGTACCTACTCAACTCTGCCATCGTAGCATGAAAGCAGCCATAGACAACATGTAAATGAATCAGTATAAGTGTGTTCTGTAAAATTTTATTCACAAAAACTGGCAGCAGGCTCATCTCTGGGCTAATCCATGGACTTACGGTGTTCTCTTGGCTCTGTTGAATGAGTAGATTACCAAGTGTCCTGAAGGGTGAGTCTCAGCAAATCTCTCTAGTCTCTGGGACACCATGGGCTGAGAAGAAAAATAAGGTTTTTGTGTAATTTTAATTTTAAATTACTATAGTGTGGGCTTTGGAGTCAAATTTTTGCAATGCCACTTAGGATCTTGTCAAAACACTTGTCTTGCTTGAGCTTCCGGGCTAACAGGTAACAGGTACAAAATAAAAAAGGATGGAAGGACATACACCGGGTGGCTCCTTGCAGAAACGCTGTAAGGAGCCAATGACAAAAAGGTTTTTGTGAAAGGGCTTTATAAACTGAAAAGTGCTGTGATTGTGTGAGGGTGTGAGTGGGACAAAGCACAGTGGTTCTAGACTTTAAGGTGGCAAAAACACAAACAAAAAGAAATCTCACCTCTATTTCGTGACTCTGTTTCACAGGCAGGAGTTTTCAGTTTGAAAACTTCATCATGCTACAAGATAATGAAACTACAAGCAGGTTGCTTATTGAACTCCTGACAAGGGAGGGTGTCTTAGTCTGTTCCAGCTGCTATAACTAAGTATCTTAGACTAGGTAATTGATAAACAACCTAAATTTATTGCTCAGGGCTCTGGAGGCTGGGAAGTCCAAGATCAAGGTGCCAGCAGATTCCATGTCTGATGAAGGCCCGTTTCTCACATGGCGGAAGGACATCAAGGGGCTAGCAAGCTTCCTCAGGGCTCTTTTCTAAGGGCACTAATCCCACTCATGAAAGGCTCTGCTCCATTAATCACCTCTCAAAGGCCCCACCTCTTAATACCATCACCTTGGGGGTTATATTTCAACACCCCCATTCCTCTCATTTCTCACTTCGTGATGCAGATTGGGGAATACACATCCCTCCCTCCATTGTGCACTTGAAAAAAAAAGTGCATTCTTCTGTTGATGAGTGTTCTGTAGATGTCCGTTAAATCAGACTGTTTGATAGTGTTATTCAAACCTCTCGAACAAGACTCCTTGAGCAAGACTCCCAGCTGTTCTGTCTGTTACTGAGAACAGTGTCTCAACTGAAGTCTCCAACTATTGCTCTTGAACTGTCTGTTTCTCCCTTCAGTTCTTTCCCTTTTTACTTCTTGTATTTTGAAGCTCTATTGTTAGGTGCATATATGTTTATAATTGTTACATCTTTCTGATGAATTGACCTGCTTTTTTTTTTGAGTTGGAGTCTCACTCTGTCACCTAGGCTGGAGTGCAGTGATATGCTAATGGCCACTGCAGCATTGACCTGCTGGGCTCAGGTGATCCTTCTGTGTCATCCTTCCAAGGATGACAGGCTCGCGTCACCATGCCTGGCTAATTTTTTTATTTATTGTAGAGATGAGGTCTCGCCAACTTGCCCAGGCTGGTCTTCTGGCCTTGAACCTGTGGACTCAAGCAATCCTCTCACCTCGGCCTCTCAAAGTGCTGGGATTATAGGCGTGAGCCACCACACCCAACCAAGACCTGCTTACTATTATAAAATTTGTCTCTAGTAAAATTTTTTGTCTTAAAGTCTATTTTGTCTGATACTACTCCAGTTGTCTGTGGTTACTATTTGCATGATATATCTTTTCCTTTTCTTTTACTTTCATCATATTTGTGTCTTTGACTCTAAAAAGTGTTTTTTAGATAACATGGAGTTGCATCTTCTTTTTATCCAGCTGACAATCTTTGTTTTTGTTTTGAGTTGAGGTCTCACTCTGTCACCTAGGCTGCAGTACAGTAGTACAATCACGGTTCACCACAGCTTCAACCCCTGGGCTCAGGTGATACTTCTGCCTCAGCCTCCCCAGTAGATTGGACTACAAGAATGTGCCATGATGCCTAGCTAATTAAATTTTTTTTTTGTAGAGACAAGGTCTTGCTATGTTGCCTAGGTTGATCTCTCTTTTGATTTAAGTGTTTAATATAACTACATTTGGGCCAGGTTTGGTGGCTCAGCCTGTAATCCCAGCACTTTGGGAGGCCAAGGTGAGTGAATTGCCTGCGCCCACTGGTTTGAGACCAGTCTGGGCAACTTGGCAAGACCTTGACTCTACGATAAATCAAAAATTAGCCAGGCGTAGTAGTGCGCGCCTGTAGTCCCGACGACTTGGAAGGCTGAGGCAGAAGGATCGTTGGAACCCGGCAGGTCGATGCTGGGGTGACTGTTAGTGTGCCACTGCACTCCAGTCTGGGTGACAGAGTGAGACTTCAACTAAATAAAAAAAAAAAAAATATATATATATAATCACATTTGATGTTATTATTGATATTATTGGTTGGACTTACATCTGCCATTTTGCTAATTGTTTTCTTTACATCTTGTGTGTTTATTGTTCCTCTTTTTACTGTACTCTTTTGTATTAAATAGTTTTTTTTTTTGAGTTGGAGTCTCACTCTGTTACCCAGACTGGAGTGCAGTGGCCGCTCCTGGCCATCGCTGCCTCGCCTGCTGGGCTCCGGCGATCCTTCCGCCTCAGCCTTCCAAGTAGCTGGAACTACAGGCATGCGCTACCACACCTGGCTAGTTTTTTATTTATTGTAGAGCTGAGGTCTCGCCAAGTTGCCCAGGCAGGTCTCGAACCCGCGGGCTCAGGCAATCCACTCACCTCGGCTTCCCAAAGTGCTGGGATTACAGGCTGAGCCACCAAGCCCGGCTAAATAGATATTTATCAGTGTACTACTTTAATTACTTTGTTGATTTTTACTTAGTAGTTGCTCTAGGGATTATAATGTGCATACTAATTTTTTCATAATCTACTTCAGATTAATATTAATTTGGTTCCAGTAAAATATAGAAACGTTCCTCCAGTATTGCTTTATTTCTTCCTTTCTTCTTTGCTCCTTTGTGCTACAGTTGTCACACACACACACACAAAATAAACTCAGCAATATAGGTATAAAATTATTGTTTCCCCTGTCCTCTTAGGAGCCATTGATAGATATGAAATTCCTGAGTTAACCAGCATACATCTATTTATAGTTCTAAATCTATATTTGCAAGCTGAGCATCAGTTCTTTATATAAGAATAACAACAACCCTATGTTTCTGGTAGCACTTTGTAGGCTCCAAAGTACTTTTCTATTTGGTATGTCATTTGATACAAAAGTCATTTGAATACAGGATTGTGTTCCTTTTTCAGCTGGGAAACTGGGTCAGAAGGCAATGATGTACCAGATAGTACCCCGTGAGACTTTGGCAGAGCTTGGCATAGGATGCAGGTTTAGATGTGTTGTTTTCCTACCTGTCTTTGTGGCTGCTTTTCCCTCTTGCCCAGGTCTTCAAAGACAGTTACTCTCTCCACCCCTAGGACTTGCTGGAGCAGCCTTACCTGCAGCCCCCACTCAGCATCCTGGTGATTGGGCGCCGGGCCTTTGGCCGCACAGTCCTTGTGGGTTCCCACATTGTCCCCCATATGCTGCAATCCACATTCCGGGGTCATGAGGATCGCCCCGAGGAGGAAAGAGAGGAGGAGGAGACAGGGGACAGGGTGCCTAAGGGACCTCAAGGGTAGGAGCCTTCTTTTTAGGAGCCACCAGACAGAAGACCCTCTGGTTCCCAGCAGAGATGACTCTCGGGCACCTCCACTGGGTCGTGGAGTCTGACTTCTTGCCCAATCTCTTCATGGTGTCGTCTTCTCCCTCCCAGGCCAGAGGTCCCTGGATCCCCTCTTTGCTGAAATGGGCATATCCAGACAGTGCCTGAAGGTAACAGGGTGTAGGAGATACATGGACATGGGGCTGGCTGGGCTTGGGTGCTGCTGGGTTCAAGAAACTGAGTCCTTTTTCCCTCAGGTTCCTCCGAAGAAGCTCCCCTTCGGAGGTTTCCTGAATCAAGGCCCTGAGCTGGAGGAGGACATCCCAGATCTGCAAGAGCTCGACTGGTGGTCCAAGTACTACACATCCCTGCAGGAGCTCCAGGGACAGGCAGGGGCGGAGGCAGACCTCAGGACGGGGCTGGAGGGAAAGCGGCGAGAAGAGCAAGCTTATCCACTGTGGAACTCCACAGTTCCTCAGAACTCCTCACGACAGTCTTCCTTGTTCATCTTCATGGCAATTCTAGAGCTGTGTTGTCCGACAGAAGTGTAATGCTGTCAGGCTCAGTGGCTCACTTTGGGAGGTTGAGGCGAGTGGATTGTCTGAGCCTGCAGGTTTGAGACCAGCCCAGGCAACTTGGCAAGACCCTATCTCTACAATAAATAAAAAATTAGCCGGGTGTGGTAGCGTGCACACACAGTAGTTTGGCTACTAGGAAGGCTGAGGCGGAAGGATCGCCGGAGCCCAGTGGGTCGACCACAGTGGTGGCTGTGAGCGTGCCACTGCACTCCAGCCTGGATGATGGAATGAAACTCCAACTCAAAAAAAAAAAGAAAAAAGTGATGCAAGCCATATATGTAATTTTAACTTCTAGAGTAGCCACATTAAAAAGAAAATTAAAAGGAAGCAGATGAAATTAATTTCAGGACTTTATAAAAATCAATAATGAGATATCTTACATGATCTGTTTTTTTCCAACACGTTTGAAATCTGGCAGAACATCTCAATTTGGACTAGCCACATTTTAAGTGCTCAGCACCCACACTGATGGTGACCATCCTGGACAGCACAGTACTAGATGATAAACTGAAGCGTTGAAAATGCAAGTGGCTTTCATAGTTGGAACTTGAACTAAGGTTTCCCAACTCCGTATCCTGGAAAAGGGTAGATGAGAGGGGATGGAGAAGACGCTCTCATCAAAGTTGGGTTTTAATTTCAACCCAACTTTGATGAGGATGAAATGGATGATCCTGAAGGTAAGAGATTTGGGTTTTTTGCTCTATTCCATCTGCCCATTCCCCACCTACCCATATATTTCTGATGGGGGCATTTTGCTGCTCCCAGATGGGGCCAACCTCACTTCTGTGGATGGAGAGACCCAAGACCAGGGTAAAGCTAAAGATGGAGCCTCTGTGCCCTGCAAAACAACAATCACCACCCTGAAAGTGACTGGGTGTTGAGGAGGGAGGAGTCTCTTTGGATTCTGGCCATTGGCCTGTCACAGAGGTTCTCGCCTTTCAGATCTACAACAGCTCCCTGGAGGAAGAGTTTAACCACTTTGAAGACTTGCTGCATGTGTTTCCCCTGTACCGAGGGCAACGGGGCCAGGATGGAGATGGAAAGAAAGTGTGAACATCTTGTGGGCCAGTTGAAGGTACATTTGGAGAGGGAAAGGGAGGCCAGGGAGCACAGGAGGGGATTCAGGAGGACAATTCGCTACTAGAGCCTTTTCTGTTTCCCTGCAACCTGGGGCTCCTTCCTTATTTACCCTGAATCAGAGGCAGTGTCATTCTCCGAGCCCCAGATCTTCCAGGGGATCCCACAGAACCAGCCTATCAAGCTCCTGGTCAGAGTATACATTGTAAAGGTGAGTCTCCATGGTTCTGGCATATCTCCAACTCCAACTAAGGTAATGTACATGAAACTTAACAGAATGAAAGCTCTGGAAGGAACCTCAGGGATCACTGAATCCAACTTCTTCATTTCTCAGATGGGAAATCTTTGGCATAAAGTTAGGAGGTCCGCCAGGGTTACAAAGTTTGCTCATGACAGAGCCAGAATTTAGAGCATAGGTCTCCTGACCCCTGTTCGTAATTCTAGTACCAAAGAATAAGGAGTGTCTGAATCTCAGGCTTCAGAATGGCTTGTTGTCAAATTCCTTCGTCCTGGCCTTCCATGGCTGCAGTGTTCATACAGAGCCCAGCAGGACTCTCAAGTTTTCTAAAAGTATCCTAAAGACTAAGGGGGAATGAGTAGGTTGCTCTGCTCCCTCACTGCCCTTCGCCAGAGCAGAATGCTGTGTGTCTTTTAATCTGTTTTCAGTATAGGGATTCTGACTAGGTATAATTTGAGGAAACATTCTATGTCAGTTCTACCATAATCTAAGCATTTAGTGTGTGAATTAGATAGTAGAAGTCATCTTGACCTGCATCTAAAATATGGCAGACTAGATGGTCTGAGATAACTTCCTAATATAATACATCTAGAAATGCTAAACAGTTTTTTTTCGAGTAGGGATCTCACTCTGTCACCCAGGCTGGAGTGCAGTGGCACACTAATGGCCATCTCAGTCCTCAGTCTCCATCTGCTGGGCTCAGGCGATCCTTCTGCCTCAGCCTTCCAAGTAGCTGGAACTACAGGTGCATGCCACCACGCCTGGCTAATATTTTTTATTTATTGTGAAGATGAGATCTCACCATGTTGCTCAGGCTGATCTTGAACCCCCGGGCTCAAGCAATCCTCTTGCCTCTGCCTCCCAAAGTGCTAGAATTACAAGCTTGAGCCACTGCGCCTGGCCAAAATTTTTTTTTTTTTTTTTTTTTGG
>NW_007260497.1:475271-477550 GCF_000164805.1 Carlito syrichta
GGCAATCCTCTCACCTCAGCCTCCCAAAGTGCTGGGATTACAGGCTGAGCCACCGAGCACAGCTTGGCCAACATTCTTAAGCAAGACACAGAGAGCACTAGCCATAAATGAAAATATCAATTAAAAAAATTAACTGGGCGTGGTACTGCACTCCTATAGTTCCAGCTACTTGGAAGGCTGAGGCGGAAGGATCACCTGAACCCAGTAGGTTGAGGGTGCAGTAGCCATGAGTGTTCCATTACATTCCAGCCTGGGTGACAGAGTAAGACTACAACTCAAAAAAAAAAAAAAGAAGAAAGAACCAAATAAAATTTCAGGAGACTGGTTATGAAGCCATTGCCATAATTCAGGTGAGAGATAATGGTGTTTTGGATGAGGATATTAGTAATGGAGGTGGTGAGAAGTGGTTAGATTCTAGAAATGTCTTCAAGGTGAGGCTGACAGGAGTTGTAACAGGGTGGATGTGGGGAGTATGAAAGTAAAAGGAAAGATGAGGTTGACTCATGGTTTTGGCTTAAGTACATGAAAAGACAGACAGAGGTGCCCTAGCAGGGAAGAGGAGGCCTTGGAGGGAGTAGGTTTGGGCATGAAGGTGGAAGGAGATGAGTTTGATCATATTAAGTTTTATATGCATTTTAGGCATGCCAGTGGAGTTGGCAGTTGGACAAAGGGAAATGGAGTTTCAGGAGGGGGTCTGAGCTGTAGATACATTTGGGAGTTGTTAGCCTATTGGTGGGAGGTTGACCAGATGAGACCACCAAGACCATGTGCACTCATGGGGAGGTGACCCAAGGCTGAATCCTGAGCATCTGAATATTCAGAAGCCAGAAAATGAGGGTCCAGCAGAGAAGACTGAGAGGGAGGAGGAACAGAAGATTGTGGCATTTGGGGACCGGAAAGAAACCGATTGTGTCAAATGGTGCTGATAGGTTTGTTGAGATGAGGAGTCAGCATCTGGAGTAAGAACTTGACCAGTAGGCTTAGCAGGGTGAAGGCCATTGGTGCTGGTAGGAGCACTCTCAATGGTATGGTGAGGGGAAAGGCCTTGTTAGAGTGGGTTTAAGATGGAATGGAAGCCGGGCTCGGTGGCTCAGCCTGTAATCCCGCGCCTTTGGGAGGCTGAGGTGAGTGGATTGCCTGAGCCCGCGGGTTCGAGACCCGCCTGGGCAGCAAGACCTCATCTTTACAATAAATCAAAAAATCAGCCGGGCGTGGTAGCGCACGCCTGTAATTCCAGCTACTTGGAAGGCTGAGGCGGAAGGATCCCTGGAGCCCACCAGGTCGAGGCTGCGGTGGCCGGGAGTGGCCACTGCACTCCAGTCTGGGCGACAGAGTGAGACTTCAACTCAAAAAAAAAAAAAAAGAAAGATGGAATAGAAGAGAGGAACAGAGGGCAGAAGGTAGTTCTCTTACGAGTTTTTCCTTAACAGCAAGCTGAGAAGTACGGTGGTACATGGAAAGGGACAAGCAAGACATGCTTGTATGCTGAGGAGAACGATCAAAGATGGAAAAAATGGTGATGCAGGAGAGACAAGGAGTCAGAATCTGGGGTGATGCTGCCGAGGTGGTGAGTATGTAGGTGGCCACATAGGTCATCTGTGTAATCAAGGGGAACACGGATCTGACTTGATAGGTAGGCGTGGTGGTGGGCCTTGTCAAATTCCCTTCTGAGACTTAGATATTGGTTGAAAGTGAGGATAGGGAAGGGGGTGTCGGAGATTTGAGGAAAGGGCATAAAATTAGTGCCTTAGAGAAAGGGAGAGTGAATGAACTAGGGAAATGTAGCATGATTGGGGGCAGCATTTTGAGAAATAGCTAAATACATGGAAAGAGCCTCACAAGGAAGGACCAGAAGATTTGATATTCTGAAGACATCAGTTTTCCTAAAATTGATTCACAGATTAAAACAGTATCAATCAAAACCCTCATGGGTTCTTAATTTTTGTGTAGAATTTGACAAGGTGAACCAACATTTATAAGGAAAAGGAAAGAGCTAAGAATCACCAAGACTCTGTTAAAAAGAGTAAGGTCAGGAGGATAGCCTCCTCCTTGCTATTAGGGCTTTCAGTAAAGTTTGTAGTGACCAAGACAACCTGGAACTGCACAGATATGGACGTGTAGACCACTGAACAGAATACAGACCACCGGGACTCACATGTAAATAGACAGTGAAAGTACCACAGGATGAGGGGGAGGGATGGATTTTTAAATAGGAGGTGTTAGCCGGGCTCGGTGGCTCAACCTGTAATCCCGCACCTTTGGGAGGCTGAGGTGAGTGG
>NW_007260497.1:477794-479113 GCF_000164805.1 Carlito syrichta
GAGTGAGACTCCAACTCAAAAAAAAATAAATAAATAAAATAAATAAATAAATAAATAAATAGGAGCTGTTGATTTTTTTTTCTTTTTTTTGAGTTGGAGTCTCACTCTGTCACCCAGTCTAGAGGGCAGTGGTATAATCATGGCTCACCACAGCCTTAATTAACCTCCTGGGCACAAGTGATCCTCTCACCTCGGCCTCCTGAGTAGCTGGGACTAACAGCACATGCCACATGCCAGGTTAACTTCTTTTGATTTCATAGAGACAAGGTCTCATTATGTTGTACAGGCTGATCTTGAACTCCTGGGCTCAAGCAATCCTCCTGCCTCAGTTTCCCAAAGTGCTGGGATTGCCAAGTGTGAGCCACTGTGCCTAGCCCAGAAAAATTTTAATAAACACATTGAAAAAAAGGAAGTGCAAACCCTTATTTGTTACCAAACACCAAAATAAATTCCAGGTGGATTAAATGTTAAAAGTAAAACTATAAGGCCAGGCACAGTGGCTCACGCCTATAATCCCAGCACTTTGGGAGGCCAGGGTGAGAGGATTGCTTGAGCCCAAGGTTTGAGACCAGTCTGGGCAACTTGGCAAGACTTCATCTTTACAATAAATAAAAAAATTAGCCAGGCATGGTGGTGCATGCCTGTAGTTCCAGCTACTTAGATGGCTGAGGTGGAAGGATCTCCTGAGCCTAGCAGGTTGGGGTTGCGGTGGCCGGGAGTGTGCCGCTGCCCTCCAACCTGGGCGACTGAGTGAGACTCTCACTCAAAAATAAAAAATTAAACAAACAAACAAATAAATAAAACTATAAAGCCTTTAGAGGGTAAAATAAGGGGATGCTTTTATGGCGATAGAGGATGGGAAAGGAATTATTATTTTTTTTAGTTGGAGTCTCACTCTGTCACCCAGGGTGGAGGGCAGTGGCAGCCTCAACCTGCTGGGCTCAGGTGATCCTTCCACCTCAGCCTTCCAAGTAGCTGAAACTACAGGCACCTGTTGCCACACCCAGCTAATTTTTTTTTTTTAATTGTAGAGACGAGGTCTCACCAAGTTGCCCAGGCTTGTCTCGAATCCCTGAGCTCAGGCAAATCCTTTTGCCTTGGTCTCCCAAAGTGCTGGGATTACAGGCTTGAGCCACCTTGCCTGGCCAAAATTCTTTTTTTTTTTAAATTTTTTTTTTGAGTTGGTGTCTCACTCTGTTGCCCAGGCTGGAGTGCAGTGGCACGCTCACAGCCACCGCAGCCTTGTCCTGTTGGGCTCCGGTGATCCTTCCGCCTCAGCCTTCCAAGTAGCTGGAACTACAGGCATGTGCTACCACACC
>NW_007260497.1:479198-479825 GCF_000164805.1 Carlito syrichta
CACTGCACTCCAGTCTGGGCAACAGAGTGAGACTCCAACTCGAAAAAAAAAAAAAAGAAAAGAAAATATCAATAAATTTGACTCCATTAAAGTAAGAACTCTGTTCATCAATAGGCACCAATAAGAGAGTAAAGAGAAAAGCTTCAAGCTAGGAAAAGATATTTGTACCAAATAATCAACAAAGGACCGAGAGTGTGGTCAGGCGGCTCGGACCGAGCATGGCTTTCCTTACCCCAGTGGATTTTGTGAAGGGTCCGCTGCCAGTCTCTTCTGTTCACCATGGCTTCTTCTGATAGTCAGGTGAAAGAACTAAAAGCGTGCCTCGGGGCAGACTTTTGAGCTTATTCTCAGCCCTCGGTCAAAAGAATTCGTTCCAGAATTCCCCCAGTCCCCTCCAAAGAAGAAGGATCGTTCCCTGGAGGAAATTCAGAAGAAATCAGAAGGTGCAGAAGAAAGACGCAAGTCCCATGAAGCGGAAGTCTTGAAGCAGCTTGCTGAGAAACGAGAGCATGAGAAAGAAGTGCTCCAGAAAGCAGCAGAGGAAAACAACAACTTCAGTAAAATGGTGGAGGAGAAACTGACCCACAAGATGGAAGCTAACAAAGAGAACCGAGAGGCACAAATGGC
>NW_007260498.1:0-23451 GCF_000164805.1 Carlito syrichta
AACAGGCATATAAATCAATGGAATAGAATTGAGATTCCAGAAGCAAAACCTCAATTTCTCAACCAACCTCATCTTCGACAAAGCCCCCACCACCTACCAATGGGGAGAGGAGAACCTATTCAGTAAATGGTGCTGGGAAAATTGGCTGACCACATGCAGAAGATTGAAACAGGACCCCTATCTATCCCCATGCACAAAGGTTAACTCCAAATGGATCAGAGACCTAAATGTAAAACCTCAAACCATAAGAACCTTAGAAAAGGAAGGAAATACTCTCATGGAAATCGGAACTGGCATCCAATTCCTGTACAAAACCCAAAACCCACAGGACTTAAGAGAGAAGATAGACAAATGGGACCTTATTAAGCTGACAAGCTTCTGCAAAGCCAAAGAAACCATCAAGAGAGCAGGGAGACAGCCTACAGACTGGGAAAAAGTATTTGCCAACTCTAGGTCTGACAAAGGCTTAACATCCTGGATCTACAAGGAACTGAAACGTACTGAAAAGAAGAAAACAAACAACCCCATTATAAAATGGGCAAAAGACATGAACAGACACTTCACAAAAGAAGACATTCGAGCAGCCAACAAACACATGAAGAAATGCTCAACCTCACTAATCATCAGGGAGATGCAAATCAAAACCACACTGAGATACCACCTAACCCCATTCAGAATGGCAATTATCAACAAGTCAAAAAATAACAGCTGCTGGAGAGGGTGTGGCGAAAAGGGAATACTTCTACACTGTTGGCGGGAGTGTAAGCTAGTGTAACCTCTGTGGAAAGCAGTGTGGCGATTCCTAAAAGCTCTAAATATCAACCTCCCATATGACCCTGCAATCCCCCTACTGGGAATATATCCTGAAGAACACAAATCACTTTATAAAAAAGACACCTGCACACGCATGTGTATTACAGTGTTGTTCACAATAGCAAGAACCTGGAAACAACCATGCTGCCCGTCAAAAGAGGACTGGATTAAACAAATGTGGTACATATACACGATGGAATACTACGCAGCCATAAAAAAGAACAAAATCATGAATTTTGCAGCAACCTGGATGGAACTGGAGTCTATAATACTGAATGACCTCTCACAGAAACAAAGATCCGAGTATCACATGTTCTCACTCATATAATGGACCTTAAACATCCAATGCAATACTATGCGAAAATGACTGACAGTACTGGGAACCTATGGTGGGGGGAGGGAGATGGGATTAGCAGTAGCAAATATCTGCCTGGGACCGGGGAAACACCCCATATCAACAGGGTGCATGAATGAAATGCAATTGTATACCTAACCCTTAACTGTACCCCATAACTTCATAATAAAAAATAAATAACTTTAAAAAAAAATTTATTCACTCTGGAAAGCAAGAAAAAGAAAAAGCAAAGTTTCAAATCGCAAGTCATAAAAGGTAACTTCAGCCTTTCATCAGTTTAGTCCCATAAAATTAATTCTCATTCTGTTTGATGATAGGTTAGCAATTTCATGAGTCTAGGTTTTTTTTTAATTAAAGTTCTTGGAATTTTTACCCAGTTCAATTATATCATCTCAAAGTTGTCAGAAAACTGTATCTGGGAGTATTTGCAGTCTTTTCCACTAACCTTCTTGAAGACACCACACTTTAAGATTTGCAAAGTGTTTTCAGTGAAAAAAAATATCAACAGAATGAAGCATTTACCGAGACATCAGATTTTCAGAAATCTCATACAATGTTTCAACACATATTATCACATTTAGACAAATATTACTCCAAATAAGTTAAAAATCATTTCTTATTTGACGATTTTTGTATGATTTTAACATGCCAAATAAGCCTAATATGTCATTTTGGAATTCCAGGGACTCTTTATTGGAATGTCCAAATGTTAGTTTGAAGTCCAAAAGATTTACTGTAGATTTGAAATTTGATTTTGGAAAATTTTCTAATACCAACAATTGAATATTTAATATAATTTGATATTAAAATAGGGTCACCCGAATTTTCAGTGAAAAACATAGGAAGAAAGTAAATTTAATTACTATGTATCAAGTGAATAAAACAGGACAAAGAACAGAACTGTTAGGACAATGTCCAGAGGACCTAACTTTTCCCTTAATGGCCAAGAAGCCCAGTCACGCTAGTTTGAGGATGCTGGGGTAGGATTTGCCCAGCACCTGGTAGGTTAGGTGTTATAGACATATATATGTCTTCAGCCATAACCAGAGTCCTGTCTAGATTCCAGAATCCAAAGGCTCAAAACAGACATAAGCTCACAGACAAATCAAGCAAGTATCAGAAATATCACAGAAATATTTTTACGATATGAAAACATCAAGAGAGACAGTCTACATGTGTCTGACCAGTAGACTTCAGTACATATGCCTAAAACTCTGAAGACATTTTTATTTTATTTTATCAACAACTTAACAATAACCTTTTTTATCAAAGATTACTAAAGTCGTGTAAATTTGAAAAGCATTTGGGCTAATTATCTAATTTAGTACTCATTCAATTTAATAACATGGAGACAATATAAAAACACAAACATTTACCTTGTATACATAAAGATACAGATTAACATAAGCAGTAGCTTCAATTCTAAAATTTTGGCCTTGAGGCAGGCAACACTAGTTTAAAAAGACAGTTGGGCCACTGTCTTATGTTTTCTTAAGCTTTGGCAACCTCCTTTACCTTGGAAAGGTGAATCACCTCTTTCTCTCTCTCTCTAATTTACCTTCTAAATAAACTATATTTTCTAATCTAAAAAATAAAAAGACAGCTGGATTAAACTGTGTCTGTATAAGTGAAACAGATTAAAGTTGATCTGTCTTACATAGCTGCGGCTGTTACCAAATTTATAGACAACAAGGAAACAAATTTACATCTCAAAGCAGAAATAATATAAGCATATTCAAGAAGGAGTTTGGATGTGCTAGTTGAAAAAAGATTTAAAAATGGATGCTAGTCGGGTGCAGTGGCTTATGTCTGTAATTTCAGCACTTTGGGAGGCAGAGATGAGAGGATTGCCTGAACCTGTGAGTTTGAGACCAGCCTGGGCAACATGGCAAGACCTTGTTTCTGCAATAAATAAAAAAAAACTATCCCGGCATGGTGGTATGGCTGTGGTTCCAGCTACTTGGAAGGCTGAGAAGGAAGGATCAACTGAGCCCACCAGGTCGTGGTTGCAGTGGCCGTGAGCCATGGCACTGCACTCCAGTCTGGACACAGAAGTCTCTGACTCAAAAAAAAAAAAGGATGCCAAAGTAACCCAGAATTATAGAACTTCGCCGCAGGATATTATAATGCAACACTCAGATGAGCTTAGAGGAAATTCAGAAACCTTTTCAGAATAATCAGCTAGAGAGTCTTATTTTAGGAACCAATCTAGTTGGATGGTGGCTTTTCAATTGAGTTTCTGTTTCTTAACTGGATCACTGAGCTCAGAGCAGTGCCCATTACGGCCAAGAGAGCATTTGCGGTTTCCAGGGTCTAAGACTAATATATGAGAAGGGTGGGGAAAGCGAGAAGGCAGAGGCAGGGCATCTAGATTCCCAGAAATCAAGGATTTCATTTTTTTTACGTTGAATCGTGGGTTCCTCAAAATAAGGACATGTCATGGGGTGAGGGTGTGCAATACTTTCACAGTGAATCTTGCTGCAAGGACATTTCCCCAAGGCTAAGGGGTGACTCACTCTGTCATCAGTCCGTTCCCCATGAGATTCATAGCACTTAGTGGGGAGCATTCCCACAGCCTGTTAGGGTCCAAATCATACTTTTCTATACAAATGCACACAGAAACAACTATTCCCTTACAGTCATAACTGTTCAATGCAAACAATTGATACCAGTCTCAGTCGCCACCAAGACTGCAGTCCTCATCAGTGATCTGCCAGCTATTGCACACACGAAGGTCAAGTTTTTTCTCAAAGTACAGGATCACTCTAGCTACCACCAGAAGCTAAAAGATCAGGGAGGCCGAAACAAAAGAGAGCAGAGCTTTACACCTGAGAGAAACCTGCCCATTACTTTTGAGGCTTCATGAGGAAAACAGAAAACCCCCAAAAGAGGATATGTGGCACCGTTTTCTGAGTTCCTCAAGGGGTTTTGGAGTTGCCAGAAGTGTCTTCTAGATCATATCATGTAAACTGAAGATGGCAAAAATAAAGGAAGAGTAGAAGTGGAAGAAAATGGAAGAACAGGTCTTAGAGGAGCCAATTTAGAGATTTTAAGCTTTCCAGAAAACCCAATGGAGTTTTACATTTTTCTCAGCAAAAATCATGCCAACAATAAAGGAAGCAAACAGAAGGCTCAGACATAATTAAAAAGAAGTTTCAGTTGACTGGAAAAAAGAAAAGTCCCAGAGGGAGGATTTAGAAGAGAAAACAGAAAGGCCTTTTTTTCTCCCCCCAAAATTATAGCCCGAACATCAGATTTTGATTAAGCTGGCTTCTGACCATAAAGTCTTAATTTTTGGTTTTCAAATCTCTTGCTACCAGATTTTATTTAAGACAAACAAACAATATTCCTGACTTTTGAACATTTTACCAAATATACATTTCAAGTGACTCACCCAAACCAAAAAGCCTTAACCAAGGCCATAACTTGATAAAAAATGCACAAGGAATCTCCAAAGATGTTCAGAGGCATCCTCACAAGATCAAAACCTCCCCAACGATAGGCCAAAGAAACAAAAGTTCTCTAGCCCCAAATGGGGTTCAGTCCACATTTTCAGCTGGTCATATTCCCTAGGGTTTCTCCTTCTCAGCAGACCATCTTCACACAAAGGTTGACCGTCCCCCTCCTGTGCACCACAAGAATAAAAAAACAGGAAAGAAAAAGGAATGGGAAAGAATCCATTAAAAAATGGGTATCTCAAGCGATTGGCAGTAGTGGAAAACTATCAGGGGAAGGGGAGGTGGGACTCGCAGGTGAGGGAAACTGCTAGGGGAGGGAGGGGCACACCTCATCCACAAGGGTACCTGCATGAAAAATGTTTGTATACCTAACCCTGAATTGTACCCCACATCTTTATAATAAATAAATACGTTGAAAAATAAAAAAGAAAATAAATAAAATAAAATCTAAAAAATGTGTTGAGATTTTTTAAAAAATGGGTATCTCAAGAGTCACACAAATATCAGACCAATTTTTTAATACATGTTTCTTCCCCTGAGTTAAAGGACTTATATCTACAGGGACTGGTTTCCTGATCAGGAATCAAACAGGGACCATGGTAGTGAAAATGTCAAGTCCTGTGGCTAGTAAGGGGAAGTGACACAGGACAAAGACAAATAGATAGAATGTGTTTGGTTGAGGACTGTTTTTGTTTTCACAAGTTTCTGATTTTCTCCCTTGTTTTAGAGTCTTTGAGTTACTTTGGTATTGATACCTTTTAGGAGCGCTGATTGAGATTCTCGAACTCTTTTAGATTCTTCAAGATAGCAAATTAAATTAGAAGATCCATTTGGGGATGTCTAATCTTTCCTTTTAGTCCTTTTATTTGTCTGGGTAAGACAATAAGTTTGAGGAGATCAAAAGACCTCCAGTTGGTCACCGTAATTCCACAGCACTTTTAGTGATACTGGTCCATTGAGAAAGAAATTTACAAGAAGTATCATAATTTTTGTACATCAAGCCAGCAGGGGTTCCAGAAGAGGGTGACTTAACAGCTATACCCTTACAGGTAAAAATCCCAAGAGTAGTCACCAAAAGGGGAAAAAGTCTTTCATCTATAGCTTGCAACAAGAGACATTTGGTCAAAGCCTGATCCCCAGCCAGGGTGGGAGTTTCGGGGAAATGAGAGAACTCATCAACAAGTCTAGGGTCATTATGAAGACAGTAGAAAACATGGAGTCTCTGTTCAAATCTACCACAGCATCTGGATACCGAGCAAGAGAGCTGCTTTTTATTCCACTCTATTCTGACACCACTTAATGTCAACCGAAAACAGGTGAAAACCCAAACTGCAAAGCAGAAAAACAAGGTGTTTTGGTGGGGGGCAGGGGGGCGGTCTTAGGAACCACAATTTGGGAGACATAAATTCAGCTAGAAGAAAAATTGTGTGTTCCAAAGACAGGGAGAATGGTAGGAGTTTTGGAAAGGATGCCAAAGATGATTACACAAGTTGTTTTGAAAGAAATATTATTAGTGGAGGCAGCTGGCTTAATGCATGAGCCTATATTTCATTGGTTGTTGCTGTCCAAGAGTGGCAAAATTCAGCTGTTTTCCAGAATGTTGTGGTTGTGGTAGTTTGGTCCAGGTCAGAGATTCAAGGCAATCTCCTGTTCTTTTTGTTTGTTTGTTTGTTTTTGTTTTTGTTTTTTTAATTTTTGTAAGACTGCAGGATCTACAGCTAGTTCTTTGTAGAGTGATCTCCTAACTCCAATTTAGAGCTCTGGAACCAGAGTGACACCATTTGTATATTACATTTCACACTCACTTCCATAGGTCTGTCCCACAAATATTAGCCATCTCACTCTCTATATGCTTCATGTTCTAACTCCTCTATGCAGCATGTGGGATCTATTTGAATTCATCCTCTCTGCTCTGGGACTTGGAAACTGGTTCCATACAGTAAGACTGAATAATCATATGAGCAACCTTGTTTCTTAAGGTTCTCTTAGGTATCACAGCTTTGTGTTGTTTTTTGTCCATTGTCTGAAAACTCTTGCTTCGTGCATTTTATCTGATTTTCTAACTGTTTTTATTGGGAAGATAAATCAAGCCCCTGTTAGTCCATCACAGCCTGAAATAAAAGTCTCCAACTGACTCACTTATTTCATGTGTTTTTAAAATCTTACCCGCACTAAAATGTAAGCTTAGTAAGGGCACAGATATCTAGGATGGATTTATTTATTGAAGTAACCCTGCAATCTAGAATAGTTTCTGGTACTTGGTAAGTATTAAAAAGTATTTGTTGAATGAATAAACAAATATATAAATTTATGTCATTTCATAGTATGAGTTCTCACCCGTTATAATATATTGGTTTTGTTTTTCAGAGGAAACACCCAACTGAAAATCTTTGACTACTGATTTCAAACTAATTTCTGTTGTGTAGCTCACATTTTGCCACTGTGTAGCAAAATTATACAAGTCGATATTTGGAGGTTCTAAAAATTGTTTGACCCTGTTTATCTGTTTTTCTCTCTACTATGCTCACATTGGTTACTTCCAGAACACTTTATTTCTAGCACCAGATGTGTGGGATATTTTTTCTACAACAAGCAATTCTCCAATTCTCTGTGGACACCAACTGGATGTCCAAAAATCTAAATTCTGACACTGTCCACCTGGTGTTAGTGAAGTTCCCACAGTTTAAGGGTTCAGTCTCACACGACTGTCCCCAACTCAATTTCAGATGTGAATTTCAAGTCTGGATTGTCTCCTGTGAGTAACTGAATAACTATAAAACGGAGGTTACCACAGTCCCCTTCTTGGCCTCAATTTTGTTTGAAGGCTCACTGAACTCAGGAATGCAGTTTGCTTACAAGATTCCCAAATCAGAAACAGCCACATAGAAGAGATGACTATGGAAAAGTATGAGGGTAAGGTGCAGAGATCCGATGCCCTTTTCAGGCTCACCACACTCCCAGTACCACGAGCTCACCAACCTGGAAGCCCTCTGAAACTCATCTTTGGGGTTTTTCTAGAGGCCTCATTACTAGATATTATTCGTTAAATTTTTGTCCATTGGTGATCAACTCAACCTCCAGCCCCTCTCAGTTTCGGGAGGTCGAGGAAAGGTCAAATGTCCAGTCACATGATGGATGCCCTGGCGGACAGCCAGTCCATTCTGAGGCTATCCAGATGACCCCAGCCACCAGTCATCCTAGTGGCAAAAAAAGGTACTTGTCACTATAAATATTCCACAAAGTTTAGGAGTTGTGTGCCAGGAAACAATATTTTTCTTATGTCACAATATCTCAGATGGGAAAGGATTTTAGAAAGTTAAGGGTTTCGTAAAATCTACAGTTGGGTCATCTAACATTCAAGGTCATTTTTCCAGGAGGAAGTGATAGACATGAATATTTATGCTCCAACAATTTTGAAAAGATAATTTTGAAAGCTCTCCTCCCTTTATTCCCCACTCCCCCCATCCACTTACAGCAGGCATTCTGCAGTCAGGAATCTCTACTAATATGAAAACTCAGCTGGAGAAAACTTAATCAAACAGTCAGTCAATTTTTAGATTAAAAAAATAATAAAACACCTCTAGCCTTAAAAATTACTGCCATTAATCAGTACTGGGAACAGCAGCAAATAACAAATGAACCTAGAACACCAATCGCATAGAAAAAAAGTTTATGACCCTGTTCAAGAGGATTTGTCCCGAAAAGCCCTCAACTAACAGAGAAAAAAAATGTGCCATTTGCCTCAAGCCTTGAAAATAAAAGAAAAAAGTAACAACAGAGAGCATTAGGGGAAAAAAATTACCATCTTAAATACATTCCTACACGTGTCAGAAATGAACTGACTTTCAAAAGCTATTACCTGTTAATTGGAAAATCACAGAGCAGATGGAACCAATTAATCCACAATTACAGAATCACCACCACAATCCAAACAAAAATAATTAACTCGTTTGCAAGATATGATTTTTTTTAGGAATCTCTAAAACTGAGCAACGGGCACAGCATTTTATAAGCATAGGGAATTTAAGGCTTTCCTTGAGGGCTAAATTTCCCTCCAGAATAAAGGGAGAGTTGAAATGAGCAGTCCTAGCTTCTAAAGAAAGACTGCAAAGAATTCTAAGATCATTCATTTTAGAATGTGTATTTTACCTCGACCGTACATGAAGAACCATGCCAGGCGCTGATGATACAGTAGTAATCCACAACAGATAAGAATTCTGTCAAGGAGCTTACAGTCCAGTGAGATGCAGGTGACAAATAACCACCCAACAAATGACAAAATGCAATTGTGACCGACACTGAAGAAGAGTCCTGTGGTACAGTAGGAGACTCAAGGATGAGGATTTGCACAGGTTAGGAAGGCCAATGGAAGCTTCCCCGAGGACACCTCTTGGGACAAAACGTTTGGAATTAAGCAAGAAGAAAAAAGGACTAATAGAGGAAGGGCATTTTGACACGTGGAACAGCCTATGCAAAGGGCCTTAGAGTAAGGGGACCCGTGACTGAAATGTAGAAGGCAAGAGGGAGCTTAGTTTTAACCATGGGATAACGTTTTTAAAGACATCTTATGAAAATTTAATTTTGTCTTCTTGTAGAAATTAGAAAAGATCACTGAAATATTTGAGGGGACATGGGACACAGAGATTAAAATGACTGGAACTATGCTTTCACAAGAGAGCTTCCGCTGGAAGGAGAAAAATGGATTAGAGGGACCTTGGTAGCTGTGGATCACATATTTTCCAGACCAGAATTTTCCGCTTGACCATACTCCACTTTGAATTATGCCTCGCCCTGCGTTCGTAAGTCTTGCCTTCTCAAATAGATTTTCATCAATCTCAGGGCAGATCATTTAACTTTTATTTCTTTCTTCTTCATATAGCTACCAGTGAAGCTTTCGAAAAGCTGAGATTCAATCTTAGCACACTCATGCTTAAAACCAAGTCCACCACATTTAGGATGATGCCCTGGGCCTTTTATGAGTCAGCCAGATATTAGCTTTGCAGTTTTATCTTTTACTCTCTCTCTGTATACACTGTGTTCACTCTCATTAAACTGCGTGGGATTCCTGGGGCATGCGTGTTCTTTAATGCTTTTGGTAAATTTTGTTGCTTTATCCTCCCTTTCTGGAATATTCATGTTTCCTTCTCCACAAGGAACATTTTAGTTATCCTTTTATTTTTATATGCGAACATGCCTTTGGCATTTATCCGTCCCTGGACATAATGATTCATATTTACATGATACTTTAGACATGCCACTATGGGGGTTCTGACCCTACAATTTGATGTGAGTACCTTAGGTCCTGAAGTAGTGTACTATTGATTGTGGTTTTGTGACCGCCACTCTGCCTAACATACAGTGGTATTTTAACAAATATAGCTTCTGTTATTATTTGAGTCAGAGTTTTCACTCTGTCACCCAGGCTGGAGTGCAGTGGTGGTACAGTGGTGCATCAGGCCACCTGCTAGACTGGGGCGATCCCTCTGCCTCAGACTTCCAAGTAGCTGGAACTACATGTGCACCACCATGCCAGGCTAATTTTTTGATTTATTGTAGAGACAAGGTCTCACCAAGCTACCCAGGCTGCTCTCAAATTCCCCAGTTCAGGCAATCCTCTCCCTTCTGCCTCATGCTGGGATTACAGGCATGAGCCTCTGTGCCTAGCTATCGCTTCTATTATTTTGAGTTTGTTTTCTTACAAAGTTCGATACCAGGCACAGACTTTTTAATGATGTCAGCAAGCAGAAAGTTGAGAACCACAAAGGAATTTTTTTTTTAAATTGTGAATGTCTGAAAAGTTGCGACAAACTCAGATAAAAAAGAAAGATCCCTTAAAAAAGGGTTAAGAAAAAAAGAGCCTATTTTCTAAATGACTGGAATATTACATAAAATATTGTAGCAGATACCTGAAGAGTTATGTGCCCTTTAGATTTTGTGCCCTTAGACAAAATACTCAAAAATAATTATTTGCTAAGCTGATAAAAAATGTAGTATAAATGGACTCATTTATATAGAAAAATGACAAAAGAGTGTGTCATTATTAGCATTCAGATATATCCCCCGATCCAGCAATCTCTCAAGACCCACTTAGGTTCCTGACCCTGACAACTATAATTTGTACAGCTTTCACACTATTTGCGAAGGTGACTATGTAAGGCCACTTGAGAGGGCCAGGTAGAAGCCCAAACTTCACCTGCATATACCCCACTTGTGTAGCAAATCCTCACTTGTACCCTGCAACCCTAAAGTAAAAATAAAACAAACAAAAAAGAAATTGACACAATCGAGCAGGAGACATCAGTATTGGTTATCTTTTGAAAGCTGGAAGAGATGCTGCAATGTTTCTGGTGTCTCTAATATTATGAGGGTGATAAGGTCTCAGAATGACCCACTACAACTGGCAACACTGAACTGACAAAAAGAACAGAGTGAAGATTAAATGACATTTACCTGTAGGAGTCCAGGTGACGGCTAATAGATGATGACCGTTCTTGAACAAGATGTATTGGTAACCAGTTATGACATTGCTTGATTTGTAGGAAGGAAGGAAGGAAGGAAGGAAGGAAGGAAGGAAGGAAGGAAGGAAGGAAGGAAGGAAGGAAGGAAGGAGAAAAAAGGAAGGGAGGAAGAAAGGAGATAGGGAAGAAAATTGAGAGCTGCTGTCAACCACCGCAATGAAAAGTCACTGACCCTCACTCAGTTTCTAGATCCAAATCCTAGAACCTGTTGCTCCAATGGAAGACTGAATCTGCTTGAGGAAGAATGCTGAAAAGCCGCTGTAAGTACGTACAGAAAAGAGCTTTCTAACTTTTCTCTGAAGGGATCTAAGGCCACATGTCTGGAATGATGCGTGTATCAAAGAAGGTAAGCACAAGGTAAGGTTTTGTTTCTTTCTTTCTTTCAACTTGTAGGTCAAAAATGTCAGCAGTTGTTTTCAGCCAGGGCTTACGTCCTAATGTCCTTAAAACGTTCAAGTTTCTAATGAGGGCGTTTAAGTTAGAGTGGAACTGCGTTGTCTGGAACATTTTAACCACGGCAGAAATGACTCAATACTCACACAGCCACATTTCAGGTCTTCACATTCCTTTCAGGAGAAAGGAGGGGCCTTGGTATGAGTGGAGCATGTGTAACGACACACATGTGAATATATATTCATGAACACACAAATGAAAACTGGCACTTTTTAAATCCCAGTTTGTTCTTCTCTAAGATAGGAAATTATGTTTTTATCCCTCTCTGTTGTCACACTGATTTATTTCTAAATGATTTCTGGAGACCTTTGAGGCAGAAATATTTCTTCCTTATATTCAGGTGTCTGCTTTTACTTATTCTTCCTTTGATTTTCTTCTTATTTCAGTATCTTGACTTGCTTATGCTGAAATATTCAAGTACAAAATAGTTTGAAGTCTCCTGCCCTCCCCCAGGTTCTCCTAAATAACACAAATAATTTCTTGCAATGAATAAATCTAGCAACTAACAATATATTCATGAAATCGCAGATGATTTTTTAAGTAAATAAGATTCTTTAGGCATGTGTGTTGTTTTTTTCCTTTTTCTTGAAGTATGACATACATAAACAAAAACATACCTATCCTGTACATGCAGGCAATGGATTTCAAAAAGTAATCACACTCATATAACCAGAGCCCAAGTTAAGCAATATTAATGTTTTGATGTTATTGTGATATATTTTTTACACTTTTATTTTTAGTTGCTTATTGTTTGTGAACAAAAAGAAAATTCGTCATTAATTCTTGAAAAAAAAGAAAGAAATGGAACAACATGTGTATCACGGAAGTCACCCTCATGCCCCGTCCCTGTCACTGACCACACAAGGGCCACAACCTTCTCCCTCACTTCAGCAGATAAAATAATGTTCCCCACTTTTCAATGTTATGTGAATGGAATCACATAATATACCATGTTTGTGCTCCTACTTCTTTTGTTCAACATTGCTTCTGAGATCCATCCAGGTAGTTGCTTTTAATGACAGTTCACGGGTTTTCATTGCTGTGTAATATTTCTTCCTGTTTATCCTTTTCCATTGTCATTCTTTTACAAATAACACTGTTGTGAGTGTACTTGTATAATGTTTTGGCGAACATAAGTATGCGTTTCTGTTGGGTATATAGCAGGGAATGGAGTTGCTATGTCCTAAATTATAAGCTAATTCAGTTTCAGTGTATACTGCCAAAGAGTTTTCTAAAGTGGCTGTCTCAATTTATACTCTCGCCAGAAAAGTATGAAGACACTCACTAACATTTGGAATTGTCAAACTTATTTATTCATTTTAGTCATCCTGGTAGTTTTATTTGCATTTCCATGATGTCATATAATGCTAAACATACTATCCTAAGTTTCTTGGACATTTGGATATTTTTAAAATTAAATGTCTGTTCAAGAATTTGTCCTTTTTTCCTATACATTTGTCACTTTTTACATTTTTATAACATTTTTATACATTCTGAATATTATTCTTTTAACAGACATATACATTAGAAATATTTTCTCCAATTTTAGTTAGCTTGTCACACTCGTTATCATGTCTTTGAATTCATTTTAATTTCATTGTAGACCTCTTCATCAAGTTTTCTTCAAAAATGAACAGCTTTTATTCCTACTTAAAAATCTTTGGCTACTTTAAAATAATAAAGGCATTCTCACTTTTAAACAAGTTTTTTGTTTTTACATTTACATCTATAAATCACCTGGAATTGAATATCATATACAGTATAAGGAACATAGTAATATTTTAAAAATATGAATATTCAGTCAATCCAACACCATTTATTGATAAGACCATTTATTTTTCACTGAACTGCAGTGTTTCCTTTGTGAAAAATAGATCATAGGCATGAAAGTGAGTCTATTTCTAGATTTCTCAGTAGTTTTATTGTTCGATATGCCAATGCAACACATCTCAGTTACTTTACTATAGCATTATGTATAATGTTCCTTAATATAATAGCCTTCTATATTGTTTATTATTCAATATTGTCTTAGTTATATTTTGTCTTTTGCATTAACTTCTCTGTGACTTTTATACTTAGGTTACCAATTTTCACACACCTATGCATATTGTACACATGCACACAAATACAAATCTGATGCTATTTGAAATGCAGTCAGCCTACAGATTAATTTGTGGAGAATTTATGTCTTTAAAATACTGTCTTCCAATCCATACGCATGAAATATTCTTTCTTCACCTTTAAAATTAACTTTGCTGTGATCAAATTTACATGCAGTAAACTGCATCCATTTGAAGTGTACAGTTTGCTAAATTTGACAGATGCAAATTTTCATACCCAGAAACCGTCACCACAATCAAGAGACATAAAACCTCCTTCACCTTCCAAAAATGCCCAGAGGTGTTTGCAGTTCACTCCTCCCTCAGCTTTCAGCTTTAGGCAACAGATGATCTGTTTCTTGTCACTAAAACTAGAAATGACTATGCAGTTACTACAATTTTAAAGAGTATGTACTCCTTTGTACCTGTCTTCTTTCACTCAGTTTTACCATTTTGAGATCCATCTATGTTGTATTTATCAATATTTATTTCCTTTATATTTCCTCTATTGTATGGATGCAACACAATTTGCTTACCCATTCATCTGTTACTAGAAATTTAATTGTTTCCAATTTGGGGTTACTGTAAATAAAGCATTTATTTTAGGTAAATACTTAGAAGTAGAGTCTCTGAGTCACTTGATAGGTATGTATTTTCATTTTTATGAAATCACCAAACAATTTTCCAAAGTGGTTATGCCATTTTATACTTTAGTGGATCGTGTGAAATTTCTTCCTGTTATAGAAGTTCTCTAATAGCTTTAAAACATAATTTTGCATTTTACCTGTGAAATTGCATAAAATTCATGTTATTTCTTAGCTTCTATACAATCTTCCCACTGTCTAAGAAATTGACGTAATCCTAACAAAATATTCTGATGTAAATATTATTCTATTTTTACATTTGATAAAATTCATGTACACAGAAGTTGAACTAAGTGCCCAAATTTTCACAGCTAGAGTGGTGGAGCTGGAGTTTCAATTCAAGTGTGGCTATTAGTCTTTGGGATTTTTTATTATACCTTGTCATTCTTTAAGAATATAGTCTTTATGGGAGGTTGAAGCGGGAGGATTTCTTAGGCTTAAGAGTTTGAGACTTCGGTGAACTATGATTGTGTCATTTCACAAAAGCATGGGTGACAGAGCAAGATCCTACCTCTCTCAGAAAAAAGAAGTCTTTAGTGAGAATAAAGATACACACACACACAAACACACACACACACACACACACGCACACATATATATACACACACAATTTTGAAGAGACATTATAATGTTATTTAATTTTCCCCTACTGTATTTCCAAAGAGACAAGTCACATGGTGCCTAAGGAAACCTAAGTTTCTGAATTTACTCCCTGGCTTAGATGCTTCTTAGCTACATACACTTGCACACTCTTTTAAACCTCAACTGATTTATGTATTGAATGGTTGTGATGACAGAACTTTTTGTACAGGGCTGTTGTGACAAGACAATCTGATTAATGCAGGTGAATGTTTATTCCTTATGCATAGGAAAAAATTAATACGTATTATTGCCTCCGTAGCCTGGTGTTAAATAAATAAATAGAAAGAACAACAGAAGCAAACAACACTGAAAATAAGAGAAAACAATCTCTCATAAATGACTTAATTTTATAAAATGTTTAAGATTTTCAGACTCAAAATTAAATATAAATATTACAATTAATATTCAGATATCAGATACATAGCATATTCTGTTGAAATTCTTTTGAAAATGTAACTTGTGGCATGAACTCTGAGAGTCAGAGTTGTTTCTACTACATAAAACTAGATTTGCAAGTTGTTGCATTTTCCGTCAAATGATGAGAGCTACATTTAGAATAATGGCAGAGAGAAGCAAGTCGACCCAGGACAAGGAGGACAACGTGTAATAGATGTTGGAAGAGCCCCCAAGACCAGCCTTACCTGCAATTTTTTTCTTCTGCTTATTGGATTTCTGAGGGTTATACTAAAAAACTATTCACCTAACAAACAAGTTCAATGCTTTTCCTATGCAATCAACACCCTTTCTTGAACTCCTTTAATTCATTGTAGTTTGGCTATCCATTGAATACCATATTTCACTATAGATATAAAAAGCATCACTCAAAAGTTATTAGTGAGAAGCATAATCTGCAAAACAAAAATATAATTAATTTGCTTAGTGGTAGAATAGGAGAAATTCATTTCTCAGGAATGAGGAAAAACAGGGTAAGTCACGTCATACAGCCATCCTGTGTCTACATCCCATGTCACTACCCCAGTAGATTTCCTTCAAGAATTGTTCATTGTTCATTTAGACTGTCTCTGCTTGAGGAAAATATCAAGTACATTTCCCCCCAACACAACTTTATCGGGATATGATTGACAAGTTAAATTGCATATATGAAGGATTTACAATGTGATGATTTGATAAATGTATATATTGTGAAATGAGCCCCACCACGATCTAGTCAGTTATCATTTCTGTGATCTCACATTTTACCTTTGTGTGTGTGTGAGTGGCGAGCGTATTTGGACTTTGCAGCAACTTGGGTCGATTTAGAGTCGCTCACACTCAGTGATCTATCACAGAAACAAAGAACAGAGTTCCATATATTCTCCCTCATAAGCGGACCTTGAACAATTGTCATAATACTATGAGAAGGGGATTAGCAGTAGTGGAAAACTGCCAGGGGAAGAGGGGTGGAATTGGCAGTTGCAGGAAATTACTAAGGGAGGGAGGGGCACAACTCATCCACAAGGGTAACTGCATGATCCATGTTTGTATACCTAACCCTGAATTGGACCCCAGATCTTTTTTTTTTTTTAAAGATCAACCCTCTAGCAAATTTCAAGTATACAGTGCAGTACTGTTAACTGTAGTCACCATGCCTCAAATTCACAGAATATATTTCATCTCCAGCTGAAAGCCTACCCTTTTATCAACATCTCACCATTTATTTCACCATCAGTGCCTGGCAACCACAGTTCTACTTTCTGTTACTATAGGTTTAGCCCTTTTAGCTTTGACATGCAAGTAAGGTCATAAGTTATTATTTTTACTCTGCCTGGCTTATTTCCCTTAGCATAAACGCCCTCCATGTTCATCCATGTGCTTGAAAATTATAGGCTTTCCTTCTTATTTAAGGCTGAATAATACTCTATTTTGTATTCATGTGTATTTCCACTTATTCCTTCATCTAATAACAGAAACATGGGCTGTTTCAGTATTTTTACTATTGTGAGTGATGCTACAATGAATATGGGAATGCAGATATCTGTCTGAGATACTGATTACACTTCCTTTGAATATATACCCAAAGTGGGATTGCTGGATGCTACTGGGATTATATTTTTAATTTTTGGGTAAACTTTATACTGTTTTCCTTAATGACTGCATTAATTTGTGCTCACTCCTATAACAGTGAGCAATGGTTTCTCCATATTCTCTCCAGCACTTGTTATATTTTGTCTTTTTCATAATAGCTATCCCAACACGTGTGAGGTGACATCTCATTGTGGCTTTAATTTTCATTTCTGATGATTGGTGATATTGAGCATACCTGTTGGCCATTTTTATGTTTTCTTTGGAAAAAGTGCCTATTTGTGTTCATTGAGCATTTCTTAATCCGCTTATTTGTTTTTTGTTTGTTTGCTATGAAGTTGTGTGAATTTCTTAACTATTTTGAATATTAACTGTTAATTAAATATATGACTTGAAAATGTTTTTTCCCATTTTATAGGTTGCTTTTTCATTTTACTGATTGTTTCCTTTGCAAGGCAGAAGCTATTTAGTGTGATGTAATCTCATTTGTTTATGTGTGTTTTTGGTACTTTTGGTGTCATGCATAAAAAAAATTATTGCCAAGATCAATGTCAAATGTCAATGTCAAAGGTCTTTTTAGGAATTTATTAGTCTTATGTTTAAGTCTATAAACAATTTTATTTTTGTGGGAGCAGGTTTTTTTTTGTGGTTATCCCTTTTTTCCAACATTATTTATTGAAGAAATTATCCTTCCCCTATTATGTATTCTTGACGCCTTTCTCAAATATCAGAAGCTATATAAGCATAGGTTTATTTCTAAGCTCTCTATACTGTTCCATTAATCTGTCTGTTTATATGTCAGTACCATATGGTTTTGATTACTATACTTTGTAATATAGTTTGAAATCAAAGAGTTTGTTACCTTCAGTTCTTCCTTCTTTGCTCATTCTCGGCTATTGGGGATGTTTTTGGTTCCATACAAATTTTAGAAAGAAATTTAACCAAGGAAGTAAAAGATCCGTACACTAAAAACTAAAAGACATTGATGAAAGAAATTGAAGAGTACACAGATAAATGGAAACATATTCTGTGTTCGCAGATTGGAAAAATTAGTATTATAAAAATTCCCATGCTACTTGGTACCATTTGGATGTCTGTCCACCCAAAACTCATGCTGAAGTCTGATCCCCAATATTAAAGGTAAAGCCTAATGGGAGGTGTTTGGCTCATGGGACAGATTCCTCATGAATGTCTTGATGGATCCTCTTAATAATGAGTGAGTTCTCATTCTACTTGCTCTGGTGAGACCTGATGGTGAAAAAGAGCCTGGTACTTGAGCACTTGTTCTTTTACTTTCTGTTTTACCATCTATTCTCTGCAAGGCCAGCTCCCCTTCACCTTCGCCATGAGTGGAAGCAGCCTAAGCCCTTCTCCAGGAACAGATGTCCCAATATTTCTTGCACAACCTGCAGAATCATGAACCAAATACATTTCTGTTCTCTGTAAAGTGCCCAGCCTCGGGTGTTTCTTTATAACAATACAAAATAAACTAAGAGGATACCCAATGATCTATAGATTTAATTCAATCTCTATCAAAATTTTAATAACATTTTACACAGAAATACCAAATACATTTGTTGAACAGCATGTGAATTGAAATTTTCTAACCCTCTTTGATAGAAAAAGTCATATTAATTACTATATGATCTCTATTAGACCCAAATTCCAAAAGGGTAGGCTTTATTATTTTGTCTTTTTATCCTTTAATTTATTAATGTACCCTTGAAAACAAAGAAAAGTCATAGGACTGCACTAGGCATTCAATAAATTGAGTAAACAAATAAACGTTAGTCTTAGCTTTGTCATCTCCTGATGGAGTTACATTGGAGATATTATTTAATCTTTCTAAAGGTGTTTCCTCCAAATGTGAGACTTATAGTATTCCATTAGAAACTGATGCAGAATTAAAATTAAAATTAAAAATCAAAAGATGCAGAATTAAAATATATATATATTTAAAGTAATTATGAAATGAACCCACAGAAGAGAAACTGAAAAAAATAGTAACATATGCATAGTTTGTGATCTTAGGTCATTTTATTTATAAAGGAGAGTTGTATACCAAAGGGTCTATGGCCAAAATAAAAGGATTTTGAGAGGACTGTGCTTCCTGACTTAATTTTCAAGAAGTGTTTTAATGAGTGAGGGAATTTGGTTTATGAAAGTGAAACAAATGATGTACCGACAAGGAGACCTTGCGTGTGTGAGAGCTTCAGAGCATAAGGATCCGAGTCCTTACTGGATTTAACAATCTTTAGAAATAATTTGGTTATACTTTTAGACAATGTTTTGGGGTAGATGTTGCTAAGTGTTCTATATCTAATGTCTTCTAGTGGCAGTTAAAAATCTATTTCCAGGACTACACAAAGAAAGATAATCTTTTGATTTTTTTTAATCAATATTTTTTATTATGATGCTGTGGGGTACAGTTAAGGGTTAGGTATACAATTACATTTCATTCAGGCATCTTGTTGATAAGAGATGTTTCCCCATCCCCAGACAGATATTTACTACTGTTAATCCCATCTCCCTCCCCCCCCATAGTTTCCCAGTACCGTCAGTCATTTTCTTATAGTATTACATTGGATGTTCAAGGTTCATTATATGAGTGAGAACATGTGATACTCGGATCTTTGCTTCTGTGAGAGGTCACTCAGTATTATAGACTCTAGTTCCATCCAGGTTGCTGCGAAATTCATGATTTTGTATTTTTATGGCTGCATAGTATTCCATCGTGTATATGTACCACATTTTTGTAATCCAGTTCTCTTTTGATGGGCAGCATGGTTGCTTCCAGGTTCTTGCTATTGTGAACAATGCTGCGATAAACATACGTGTGCAGGTATCTTTTTTATAGAGTGATTTGAGTTCTTCCAGATATATAGCCAGAGGGGGATTGTGGGCATATGGGAGGTTGATATTTAGAGCTTTTAGGAATCGCCACACTGCTTTCCAAGGAGGTTGCTCTAGTTTACACTCCCGCCAAGAGTGTAGAAGTGTTCCCTTTTCGCCACAGTTGTTATTTTTTGAGCTGTTGATAATTGCCATTCTGACTGGAGTTAGGTGGTATCTCAGTGTGGTTTTGATTTGCATCTCCCTGATGATTAGTGAGGCTGAACATTTCTTCATGTGTCTGTTGGCTGCTCAGATGTCTTCCTTTGTGAAGTGTCTGCTCATATCTTTTGCCCATTTGATAATGGGGTTGTTTATTTTTTTCTTTTCAGCACGTTTGAGTTCCTTGTAGATCCAGGATATTAAGCCTTCGTCAGACCTGGTGCTGGCAAATACTTTTTCCAAGTCTTTAGGCTGTCTCCATGCTCTCTTGATGATTTCTTTGGCTTTGCAGAAGCTTGTCAGTTTAATAAGGTCCCACTTGTCTATCTTCTCTCAGGTGACCTGTAGGTTTCAAGTTTTGTTCAGGAATTGGATGCCAGTTCCGATTTCCATGAGGGTATGTCCTTCATTTTCTAAGATGCTTATGGTTTGAGGTTTTACATTTAGGTCTCTGATCCATTTGGAGTTAACCTTTGTGCATGGGGATAGATAGGGGTCCTGTTTCAATCTTCTGCAGGTGGTCAGCCAGTTTTCCCAGCACTATTTATTAAATAGGTTCTCCTCTCCCCAGTGGTAGGTGGTGGAGGCCTTGTCAATGATGAGTTGATTGAGAACTTGAGGTGTTGCTTCTGGAATCTCAATTCTATTCCATTGATCTATATGCCTGTTCCTATACCAATACCAAGCTGTTTTGATGATTGTAGCTTTATGGTAAAGTTTGAAGTCTGGTAATGTGATATTACCTGCTTTGTTTTTTTTGCTGAGGACTGTTCTGGCTATTCTTGGACGTTTGTGTTTCCATATGAATTCCTGTGTTGTTTTTTCTAGGTCTGAGAAGAATGTTGCTGGTAATTTGATGGGTATTGCATTGAATTTGTAGATTGCCTTAGGTAAGATGGACATCTTCACAAAGTTGATTCTTCCAATCCATGAGCATAGGATATTTTTCCACTTGTTTGTGTGATCTTTGATTTCTTTGAGCAGTGTTTTGTAGTTTTCCTTGTAAAGGTCTTTCACGTTTCTGGTTAGGAAGATGCCAAGGTATTTTACTTTTTTTGTGGCTATTGTGAATGGAATTATGTTTTTTATTTGGGTTTCTGTGTGTTTATTATTGGTGTAGAGAAATGCGATTGTCTTTTGTACATTTATTTTATGTCCTGAGACATTGTGAAAGATCTTTATCAGTGTAAGGAGGTTTTTGACAGATTCTCTTGGGTTTTCAAGGTACACAATCATATCATCTGCGAAGAGAGATAACTTAACTTTCTCTTTTCCTATTTGGATACCCCTGATTGCCTTCTCATCTCTGATTGCTCGAGCCAGGACTTCCAATACTATGTTGAACAGGAGGGGTGAGAGTGGGCATCCTTGTCTTGTTCCAGTTTTCAGGGGAAATTGGTCCAATATTTTTCCATTTAGGAGTATGCTGTCTGTGGGTTTCTCGTAGATGGCTTTTACTATTTTGATGTATGTTTCCCGTATGCCTAGATGTTCAAGGATTTTTATCAAGAAGGGGTGCTGGATTTTATCAAAAGCTTTTTCTGCATCTAATGATATAATCATGTGGTTTTTGTTTTGACATCTGTTGATGTATTTAATTACATTTATGGTTTTACGAATGTTGAACCAGTCTTGCATCCCAGGGATGAAGCCTACTTGGTCATGATGGATGATTTTTGAGGTGTATTGTTGAATCCGGTTTACTAGGATCTTGTTGAGAATTTTAGCATCTATGTTCATCAAAGATATTGGCCTGTAGTTCTCTTTCTTTGTTGGATCTTTACCTGGCTTGGGTATCAATGTGATGTTGGCTCGTGAAATGATTTGGGGAGAGTTCCATCTTTTTCAATCGCCTGGAATACCTTCAGTAGGATTGGTATCAGCTCCTCCTTAAATGTCTTGTAGAATTCTTTTGGAAAGCCATGTGGACCAGGCTTTTTGGTAGGTAGTTTTCTTATTATGTAGTAGATTTCCTTGATTGTTATTGTTCTATTTAGGGTCTCAATTTCTTCTTGTTCCAACGTAGGTAGGTTGTGTGATGTCAGAAACTCCTCCATTTCCTTAAGGTTTTCAAGTGTGTTTCCACACAAGTGTACGTAGTAGTCTCTAATGATCTTTTGTATTTCTTCAGGATCAGATGTGACTTCATCTTTTGTGTTTCTGATTGCGCTTATTTGGTTTTGTTCTCATGTTTTCTTGGTCAGTCTAGCAAGGGAAACATCGATCTTGTTTATCCTTTCAAAGAACCAGCTTTTTGTTTCATGGATTTTTTGTATTATCTTTTTGTCTTCTATGTCCTGGATTTGGGCTTTTATTTTGGTGATCTGGATTCTTCTGCTGAAATTAGGGTTTTTGTGGTCTTGCTTTTCTAGCTTCCTTAGGTGGCTTGTTAGGCTGCTAATTTGTGTTTCTTCCATTTTCTTCATGTATGTTTGTAGGGATATAAATTCCCCTCTTACTACAGCTTACAAGGTGTCCCAGAGATTTTGGTAAGATGCTTCTTAATTTTCATTTGTTTCCAGGTATCTTTTGATCTCTGTTTTGATTTCATCATTGACCCAGGAGTTGTTTAGCATCATGCTGTTTAGTGTCAATGTCTTTGTGGGTTTTCAGGGGACTTTGTTGGTATCAATGTTTATTTTTAATCCACTGTGGTCCGAGAAGGTGCACGGTAGAATTTCAGTCCTTTTAAATTTGGTTATGCTTGATTTATGTCCAATTATGTGGTCGATCTGAGAATATGTTCCATGTGGTGATGAGTGGAATGTGTATTCTGTGGTCATTGGATGGAGTGTTCTGTAGGTATCAATTAAGTCATTTGGTCTGTCTCACTGAGGTTCCGGATCTCCTTGCTGATTTTTTGTCCTGATGATCTGTCTAGGGTTGTGAGTGGAGTATTAAAGTCCCCAGTTATGATTGTGTTAGAGTCAATATCTTTCTTTAGTTTTCCTAGAAGTAGCTTTATGACAGTTGGCGCACCTGTGTTGGGTGCATATATGTTTAGGATAGATATTTGTTGATGGAGTGAACCTTTTATCATATTGTAGTGGCCCTCTGTCTCTTTTTTAATTTTTGATAGCTTAAATGGTATTTTGTCTGAAATTAGGATTGTGACTCCTCCTTTCTTTTGTGTTCCATTTGCCTGAAAATTTGTTTCCTATCCTCTTATTTTGAGTCTGTGTATGTTCTTTCTAGTGAGATGGGTCTCTTGAAGGCAGTATGTTGTTGCCTGGTGATATTTTATCCATTTTGCCATTCTATGTCAGTGGTGCGCTTAGTCCATTCACATTCAGGTTAATTATTGAAATGTGAGAGTTCGTCCCTATCATAGAGTTCTTATAAAGTTGCTGTTCTTCCACTTGGTTTTTTTTTTTTTTTTTTTTTTTTTTTTTT
>NW_007260498.1:23736-27205 GCF_000164805.1 Carlito syrichta
TTTATCTTTAGGACTTTGAAGATAGGGCTCCAAGCTCTCCTAGCCTGCAGGGTTTCTGTAGATAAATCTGCTGCTATTCTAATTGGTCTTCCCTGGTAGGTGATCTGGCCTTTTTCTCTTGCTGCCTTTAGGATTTTTCTTTATGCCTACTTTGTTTAGGTGGATTATTATGTATCTAGGAGTTGGTCTTCTCATTTGTTGTCTTGCAAGTGTTCTCTGAATCTCTTGTGTTTGAATTTTTGCATCACTGATTAGATAAGGGAAGTTTTCGTGAATGATCTCATGGAAAGTTTGTTCCAATGTGGTCTCTGTCTCTTTTTTTGCCTCAGGAAGTCCAATTACTCTTAGGTTAGGCCTCTTGAGGTAATTGCTCATCTCTTGAAGGTTTTGTTCTGTCTTTTTAAGCTTATTTTCTGTGTTTTTAAGAGTTTGGATTATTTCTATATTTTGGTCCTCAAGCTCTGAGATTCTTTCTTCTGCTTGGGTAATTCTGCTTTCCAGGCTTATCAGTTTGCTATTTATTTCATTCACAGTATTCTTTATTAGTGTTATCTCAGATATCAGCTCCTTCCTAATTTCTTCTTGTACCTCCTCAATTCTTTTTAATCTCTCCATTAATGTCTTGATATCTAGGTTTGTAGTTTGAGACCCTTCATTCTGGGGGCTCTTCATTTTTTGCACTCCAAAGTCAGTTTTCTCAGTGTCTGCCCTCCCAGGGGCCTGGGAGAGACCCATACTCTTCTTTTGGTTTTTCTTCATTTGTGTAGATTTTTCTCTCTCGCCCCCTTTCTCTCCTCTTCTTTAATTCTGTTTCTGAGGGAAGGTGAGGTTGCTTTTATTTCTATTCTGCAATATCCTGTTCTTCCTTATGAGGGTCATCTGGCTTTGTTCACTTTTCAGGTTGGAGCATAGGCTGCAATCTGTACTTTTTGCAGTTTTGAGGTTTAATTGAGAAGGAAGCTGTGGTTCAGAGTGTATATGCTGATTCTAGCATCCACGAACAGGTGTATGTGCACACTGGAACCTGCTTCCCTCTGCCTTAAATCTGTCCATTCAGCAGTATGTAGTCTAGGTCCCTAGATTAAAAAGGAGGGTATAAAAGAGGAAAATAATGGAGGAAGGGGGGTCAATAGGGAGTTAGAAAGAGAGAGGAGCAAGGGGGAATACAGATATACATACCAACTATCAGGTGAGAAAGAGACACAAGGCCGGGAAGAAGTGAAGAAAGACACGCAAGAAAGATTCCCTAAAGAGTACTGATAGCTACACAGATACAGAGTGTAAGTTAAGAAACAGTGTAAGTCAGAAGGCAAACAACAAACGTGATCAAAATCAACAGTTACAATGAAAACATCATAGGTCAAAATAAGCGATCAGACTTAAGTCACTTCTCTGATCTCTGCTTTCGGCCTCTCCCCTTTGCTTTCTGTTGCAGCGTAGGGGTGGGACTTTGTCTCCTGTTTTGCACTTTTGCCTTAGGAACTGAGGTAAAGTTTGTTGATAGGTGGGCAGGGCAACAGAAGTCTCTGCCTGGAGAATAGCGAGGCCATTTCTGCAGATCTGTTTGTCTCCACTTGTCTGGGTGCCCCAGCTTGGGGTCTCATGCTGAGTGCCTCAGCCAGGGTGGGCCCAGAGTTCCAGAGCTCCAAAGCTCCAAAGGGCAGGTGGTGAGCGGCAAGAGTGGCCCTGGGCCCCCCACAGGGTACTTCAGCAGGAATGGGACTTGTGTCTCAGAGGGTCAGGCACCCAGAGCCTCCCTGAGTGACCGGCGGCTTGGTACTGGGTGCAGGGCTGGAGATGATGTAGCCAGGGAGGGAGCTTGGAGGGGGCTGGGACCCGAGACTCCCATGCAGGCTGTGGAAAAGCAGCAGCAGGGGGCCGCAATATCTGCCGCTGCGTGGGACCGAAGGTCCCTGGGCCTAGTACCAGCACAGCTGGTGGTGGGCTGGGAGGGGGGTGGGGGAAGAGAAGTAAGAGTCTTTTTGGGAACTCACGTTTGGAGAATATCACAAGTACGCCTATGCCATCGCCATCTTGTTCCTGTCTCCTTGATATTTTGATTTTTTAACAGTCCCATGAGCTGGACAGTCCCATGAGTGTCTATGTTCCAGCTCATGGGTTCTAATGTACTGAACAAAGAAAATATAAATTATGCTGAGTCTATTATTTCCGTCTGTGTTAGTATCCATATACCAAAAATAAACGCTTATCAAATAATTAATTTGAATCTTTCACTACAATACTATTATTCTCACCTCATACACCCTTTTGGTACCCTTATTTTTTGCAATTCAAATCAATAGAATAATAATGCATATAAAACAGCTTTACTTTCTGAATTGAATAAATTACTTGCAGAAATATATAAAATTCACAACTAGTCTCATTAAAAGATTTTCATCAAAAAGGATGATTCTCCTTTACATTTTTTATCTGAAATCTACTATTTCTGGTATTCATATAGCTGATTCAGCTTTCTTCAACTAGTGTTAGCATGGTATGCATTTTCCAATCCAAATATACTGCTTTTAATGTATTTTTAAGCAGCATATTCTTGAGTTTTTATTTTATATCCAGTGTGAAAATCTTTTTTGCTTTAACTGAAAGGCTGAGATAACTTACATGTAATGTGATTATCTTTCTATTTGTATTCTATTTGCATCAACTGATCTTTATCACCCATTTTCTCTGTTTTATGATTCCATTTGTTGGTGTATTAGTTATAACTCTTATTACTGTTGTTGTTTTAATCTAAGTGGTTATTTTAAGGTTTGTAGTCTATATCTCTTTCCCAGTCTTCCTTCCACTGATATTGTACCACTCTGTGGAAAGAACTAAACATTATAATTTGGATGGTTTCATTTATCTCCTCTCAAAATATGTCATGATTTGTAAACCTTTTACCTATATGCATTATAAAGCTCACAGTATACTTGTATTGTACTTGTCTAAAAAGTCAGTTATTTTAAAGAGATTTAAATTATTTTTTCAAATTTTATATCTTTGCACGTATAGTAACTATTTCTAGTATTCATCTTTTGTGGTGGTCCACATTTTCCTCTGTCATTATTTTCATTCTGCCCAAAACATTCTCTTTAAAATTTTACAAAGTTTAGGTCTACTGATGATAAAACATTTTTTATTCCTGAGAAGTCTTTTTTCACCTTCATTTATAAAAGATATATTATATTGGTATAGAATTCTAGGTTAATCAATATTTTTTGTTTTGTTTCTGTTTTTATTTCTTGTTTTCCTATTAGAATTTTAAAGATGTTTGCTAGCTGGGCTATTGATGTGGATTTTTCAGGTCAGCCTGGGCTTCAAGAATATCAGCTCAGCCGGGCTCAGTGGCTCAGCCTGTAATCCCATGCCTTTGAGACGCTGAGGTGAGTGGATTGCCTGAGCCCGTGGGTTCGAGACCCACCTGGGCAGCAAGACCTCGTCTCTACAAAAAAATAAAAAAATTAGC
>NW_007260498.1:27225-28361 GCF_000164805.1 Carlito syrichta
AGACTCCAACTCAAAAAAAAAAAAAAAAAGAATATCAGCTCAATGGGACAGCCAAGCCCCAGAGAGAGTCATTGAGGGGCTGGTAAGCCTAGCCCCAGAAGTGTCAGCTCTAATGGCTTGGCAAACCAAGCCCAGAGAGTGTTGCTGTTTTCAGTGGGCTGGCAAGCCTAGCCCCCAGGGTGTCTCAGCTTCAGAGTCTCACTTTCTTTAGGCAGCTTTCCTGGTTCAGCCAGCTCCATTTTCTGGAAAACCAACCTCTGGGGTGCACGGCTTTTCAACTCCAACATCTTCTGCAGCATTTCAGATTACATCTCTTCAGGGCCAAGGTTCTTGTCTTGTGCCCAGGAAGAATGAGGGATCCACATGGCTGGAAAGTGAATAGCAGGATTTACTGAGAGGACACAGAACCTCCCACAGTGGGAAGGGACCCAAAGGGGTTGCCCATATGGGTGCTTATACAGCCCTAAGTCTAAGCCGATTAGCTAGCACTAGCTTTGAGCTGTAGCTGTTCTGATTGGTCAGTATTAAGGACCAATTGATAGGAGGTAGGGGCCTAATGGCGAGCTGATTGGTTACTTTTCCATGCCAGTAGTGAGTGCTTAAGCTCTAGCCTGAGAGACTTGCAGAGAATTCGCTACATTACTACCAGAGGACTCACTTGTTCTCTAACTATCTCCTGTCTCACTATTTAACTCTCTCAACCTCACCTTGAAATTTGATCCCTAATTTCAACGTGAGGTTGAGAGGGTTAAATAGTGAGACAGGAGACAGGTGGGGTCTAATGGAAGGTGCTTCAGTTATGAAGGCAGATCCTTCTTGAGTGATGTGGTGTCATGTTCCTGGTAGTGAATAAGTTCTGTCTCTGTTACCTCCCAGGAGAGCTAATTGTTGAAAAGAACCTGACACCTCTCCCTCCCTCTCTTGGCCTCTCTCACCATGTGACTTCTGCACGTGTGTTCCTTTTCACCTTTTTGGTAGAAGCAGTCTGAGGCCCTCACCAGGAGCAGATTTTGGTGCCATGCTTCTTGTAGAGCCTGACAAAACTGTGCACCAAATAAACCTCTGTTCTTTATAAATTACCCAGTCTCAAGAATTTCCTTATAACAACACAAAAACAGACTAAGGCAATGTTGCTC
>NW_007260498.1:28381-30674 GCF_000164805.1 Carlito syrichta
GTGTTTTGTTGTTTTTAAAAATATTTGCTTTGTCTTTGTTTCTCATCTCCTTGGGGAGGTTCAATCAATTGCTTGACGTTTTTTTCACACCTTACTGATGGTCTTCTCAGTTTCAAATTCACGTTTTTCTCCTGTGTTTCATTTTGAATGGCTATTTTGGTCATGTCTTCAAGTTCACTGGTCTTTTCTTCTGCCAAGTTTAATATGTCATGAATCCCATCCAGTGTCTTATTTATCTCAGACATCTGAGGCGCTCTGCTTGTGAAACTCTCTTATCTGGGATTGTGTTCTATGAACTATGGCCTGCTCCAACTTTTATTAATCTTCCTGAACTATTGACTCTATTTTCTCAACTCAGAGAATCCACTCAATACTTCCTGAATTCCCCTCCCTGATACCTGGAAACCTATCAAGACAATATGATAGTAAGTTGGGAGAAATGTACGGTTTACCTCATTTGTTTTCCAACTCTCAGTGATCAAAATCAAGATCAGCATCAATCTCTTCCTCTTATACCACTAGTTTTTATCTCTCTAATTTTTTAAGTTCACACAAAAAAGTGTTTTTCTCACTTAAAAAGAATTAAACTCCTGATCCTATTTTGCTTTACTATTACATGCCCTTTTTCTGCTTTCCAAAATTCCTCAGAAGAGCTTTTTTACTCAGTGTCTCTAATCTCTCTTATTCTTTATTGAAGCTATGACAGCCAGGCTATAGCTCTGAATATGCTACTAAAATGGCTCTCATTTAGGTGGTCACTGAGAGATACATTGCGAAAATCATGAAGAAATCTGTCCTCATCCTACTTGACATAGCACCAACATTTGGGACTAGTAACTATTTTTTCCTTCATGACAGCTTCATCACTCAACCTTCTGGGCATTACACTGAGTGGTTTCTTTTTGCTTTGCTGAGTGTAGTTTTTTCAGTCAGATTTCCAATTCTTCCTCATTCACCTGGCTTAATATGAGATTGCCTGAGAACTCAGTCTTTCATCATCTACTGAATTTCATCTAAACTGTTTCTCATTGTGATCTCACTTAATCTCATGCTCTTAATTACCACCTGTATGCTTGTCACTCCAAATTTTAGATTCCCTGCCCAGAACTGACCCCGGAAATCTTGTGTCAGTTACCAAAACTGTCTAAGTAAGATATCAACACATTCATTTGTATTTTTAATAGAAATCTCAAATTGTTCTCTCAATTCAAAACCTGTTCCCTTTTCTGTTTCTCCTGTTTCAGTTACAAAATAATTATTTTAGCTATGTATGGTCTCAAATTCTGGGTCATGTTTGACTTCTGTCACTTATACCATATCCTCAGTCAATTAGCAAATTCTGTTGACCTTACTATTAAGTCATATCTAGGATCTGACCAATTTTAGCTGTCCCCTGCTATCAGTCTGAACAAACACACCATTGTCTTTTGTCTAAATGACAGTAATAGCCTTCTCACTGGTCTTCATGCTTCCATTCTTTGCTCTATTTATTCTATTCTGGAAAAAGCAGCTGGAATCATCCTACTGAAGGTAAGATTGAATCATATTAGCAGGAACAGTCCTCCAACCATGTCTCATTACTCTCGGAGTAAAGCCAAAGTATTTGTTATAACCTGTGAGTTCCTATGCAATTTGGACCTCTGCTGACTCCATGACTTAATTTCTTGATTTTCTTATTCTTTGATTTTACTTCAGTCGCACTGGTCATTTGCTAGGATTTCTTTTTCTTTTTTTAAAGTACACACTTTCTCCATGTTGTTCTTAGCATAAACAAAATAAGCTGCCAGGACCAGTTAATTAACCAAAAGGAGGACTTCTATTCTGGTCGGTATCTAAATTGTTAAAGATCTGGAAAGAGGTGGGAGAACTAAGTCTGTGCCTAGTTGCATAAAGTAGACTAATTTAGAAGAGGGCAGGTTAGTGAGCACAAGAATTTCCATGGTTTATCCCACTTCCCTGTTCCTGCATTCCCTAGATTCTTTGAAAGCAACAAGTCTGAAATTAACAATTTACCAGCTCAAGACTGAGTCAAGAACTGGAAAGTGCTAAACTAGCAGGTAGGAGTTTGTATATGGTGTGTTTTGAAGAATACTACTTCTCTACCTTTCCACAATATTTCTAAACAAGACTGTCTGAACTTCATCTGTACCCTATAAATATATACTATTATGTATCCATAATAATTAAATTATTTTTAAAAAATAAAAAGGAATATCTGGGTTGGCTAGTAAATCAATGTTTTTATTTTTATTTTTGAGTTGGAGTCTCACTCTGTCGCCCAGACTGGAGTGCA
>NW_007260498.1:30694-31536 GCF_000164805.1 Carlito syrichta
TCGCTACATTACTACCAGAGGACTCACTTGTTCTCTAACTATCTCCTGTCTCACTATTTAACTCTCTCAACCTCACCTTGAAATTTGATCCCTAATTTCAACGTGAGGTTGAGAGGGTTAAATAGTGAGACAGGAGACAGGTGGGGTCTAATGGAAGGTGCTTCAGTTATGAAGGCAGATCCTTCTTGAGTGATGTGGTGTCATGTTCCTGGTAGTGAATAAGTTCTGTCTCTGTTACCTCCCAGGAGAGCTAATTGTTGAAAAGAACCTGACACCTCTCCCTCCCTCTCTTGGCCTCTCTCACCATGTGACTTCTGCACGTGTGTTCCTTTTCACCTTTTTGGTAGAAGCAGTCTGAGGCCCTCACCAGGAGCAGATTTTGGTGCCATGCTTCTTGTAGAGCCTGACAAAACTGTGCACCAAATAAACCTCTGTTCTTTATAAATTACCCAGTCTCAAGAATTTCCTTATAACAACACAAAAACAGACTAAGGCAATGTTGCTCCACTACCTTCTCTCTTGCATGGTTTCTGCTAATAAGTCTGTTGCCATTATCAGAGAACAGATGCTCTTCAGTATTTCTTGCTCTGACTTCTTTTAAGATATCTTCTAATCACTGATTATGAGAAATCTGATTATGATGTGTTTTTTACTACATTTCATCTTTTTTTGTGCTTGAGATATCTTGACTTCCTTAGATGTGTTTTGTTGTTTTTAAAAATATTTGCTTTGTCTTTGTTTCTCATCTCCTTGGGGAGGTTCAATCAATTGCTTGACGTTTTTTTCACACCTTACTGATGGTCTTCTCAGTTTCAAATTCACGTTTTTCTCCTGTGTTTCAT
>NW_007260498.1:31556-53546 GCF_000164805.1 Carlito syrichta
CCCAGACTGGAGTGCAGTGGCCGTTCCCGGCCACCGCAGCCTTGACCTGCTGGGTTCCAGTGATCCTTCTGCCTCAGCCTTCCAAGTAGCTGGAACTACAGGCACAGGCTATCACACCTGGCTCATTTTGATTTATTGTAGAGATGAGGTCTCGCCAAGTTGCCCAGGTGGGTCTTGAACATGCAGGCTCCTGCAATCCACTCACCTCAGCCTCCCAAAGGCATGGGATTACAGGCTGAGCCACCGAGCCTGGCATAAATCAATGTTTTAAAGAAGTTTATTGTGTAAATATTGTGTAATTTTTATGCCTATTAAGGTGCAATCTTGGCTGCAAAAAAATTCCCTGGAGTTTTTCTTTTTTAAATGTCAATAGGCTTAACCCCTGATTTAAAAAGTAACAAGATTGAGAATCTATAGTCAATTATAGATAGAAATTTATACTTTAATGAACAAAATAAATGACTGAATAAAACTGTGAATTAATATATACCTGCAATCTGATAATTTACTTAGGTCTTATTCTTTCACTGTCTTCAGTTTCTCGCTGTAAGGAAAAGATTAAAAAACTAATACTTCACTATTATATCATGGTTATCACAGTCCTCATTATCTCTTGCCTACAATTTCTGCTTTTGTTCAGCCCTTTTCTTTTTTTTTCTTTTTTTTGAGTTGGAGTCTCACTCGGTCGCCCAGACTGGAGTGCAGCGGCCGCTCCTGGCCACCACAGCCTCGATCCGCTGAGCTCTAGCGATCCTTCCGCCTCAGCCTTCCGAGTAGCCGGAATTACAGGCGTGCGTTACCACGCCCGGCTAATTTTTTGATTTATTGTAGAGATGAGGTCTCGCTGCCCAGGCAGGTCTCGAACCCTCGGACTCAGGCAGTCCACTCACCTCAGCCTCCCAAAGGCGCGGGATTACAGGCTGAGCCACCAAGCCCGGCTTGTTCAGCACTTTTCAGTAAAACCAGAGCTATCTTTCTGGAATTTAATCAATTATATTATTTCTTTATGTAATATGGTGCTTCTTCTTGCTTTTACCAATCAGGAGCCTTTGGGTTGTAAGAGACAGAAACTTGGCTGGGCTCGGTGGCTCAGCCTACAATCCCAGCACTTTGGGAGGCCAAGGCAAGTGGATTGTCTGAGCCCGTGAGTTCGAGACCAGCCCGGGAAACATGACGAGACCTTATCTCTACAAAAAAAAAATACAAAATTAACCGGGCGTGGTAGCACACGTCTGTAGTTCCCATTACTTGGAAAGCTGAGGAGGTAGGATAACTGGAGTCCAGGAAGGCCACGTTAGGGTGGCCATGAGTGTGCCACTGCACTCCAGTCTGCGTGATGGAGTGAGACTCCAATTAAAAAAAAAGAGACAGCTTAAATGAAAACCATACATTATTTATTGATTAACATTAATATTTTAGAGCTGAATGTAGTATTCCATAGAATTCTGTCTTTCCATTTGTCAGCCCTTTTTTTCTTTTGTCTTAATTCTTAGTCTTGCTCTTTTCTGTAATTTTAGAACCACTTTTTCCCAGTTTAGTATCCTGTAACATGAGCAAAATTTCTAGGATTAACCCAGATTTATTCTACTTGAGTCATGCATAGATTTATTACACAGCCAAACTGTGGCAAAGTGTGGACTGATCCAGTAAATCAAGTATAGACTGCTCTTGGATGTGGCATTTCTCTGTTTTTGAATAAGGCTGTTTGTATAGATTTGCTCCATCAAGAAATATAGATTGAAAGTGATAAAAGAGTGATTTTCCAAAGAAAAAATAGAAGACTTTTACTAGGAGAGGAGAGAGGAGTTCATGGCAGACAAAATAACACAATAGGATATATTCAAAATAGTTTAATTAAAGGGCTATGCTAGACAAAAAAAAAAATTACTATTGTACTCTATTTACCTCTAAAGCTCCAAAGGTCAATACTCTTCTTCCAATATCATCTAATATTTAGTCACGTTGAACTACTTGTTTCTGAAATATGCCATATTCATTTTTACAGCTTCCTTGTATGTGGTGTTTTTTTCTATTAGAAACACTAGCCAAGTTTCTTTTTATCATTCAAGGTATATATTTCGGTTGTCCATTTACATGTAACACTCTACTCCAAAAGTTAATGACTTACAAGAACCACTTTATGGTTTGCTGATGAATTAGCTATTTGTGAAACACTGGGCAGAATCATCCGAGCTCCACTTAGCATAGTTCCAGGCAGTGTAGCTCAAAGAGCTGGGTACTAGCAGAACGAAGTCGACCGGGAACATAGTTCGGCAGCCTAGGGTCTCACTGTCAAGCAGGTGTTTGGCTGAAGTCATTCGCATGGACATCTTAACTCCCCGCCAGTTGACTTGTGCTTCTCACAGAGTGACTACTAGGCTCCAAGGGGAAGAAGTGGAAACTATTTGTCCTTCTAACACTCAGGCATCCCATGATTTTACTTCTGCTGTATACTCTTGGTCAACGACAGTTACAAGGCCAACCCAGACTCAAAGGAGAGGAAATAAGCTCTCTTTTTCATATGGGGAGCATCTGAGGAATGGCATGCACGTTTTTAAGTGGTGGTGGTGGTGGTAAGCTGGGGGTTTTATGAGATCACCTACTGTACAAACTTAAATATATCAGTATTCCAGTGGACGATCTTAACCTCTCGACGTCACCATGTAAAGTATTTCCTTGTCTCTCTTCTTTTATTTTGTATTTATTTATATATTTTAAGGTAGGATTTATTGGTCATTGCCTTGCTAGACTCCGGTGTGGCCACGTGTTCTTTGAGCTATGACTGTCGCCACGCTTCCTGGCTTTGACCCCCTCCCCCACCTTGGGAGGTGAATCTTCTCTCTCCCTTCTCTTTCTCTCTCTAATTTACTTTTAAATAAACTTTTCTTTCTTTGCCAAAAAAAAAAATAGGATTTATTAAGAGGACAGAAAGGTTCCCACAGTGGGAGGGGACCCAAAGGGGTAGCTCAGTTCTTTTAGAAGAGTGTTTCTCATGGCATGTTTATACGTTGGCTGAGGGAGTGAATAGGACCACTACCGAAAATGAAAAAAAAAAAATTTTGATCAAATACATTTAGCAAGAATTTTCCCAATAAACAGATTTCTCTATTGCAAAAACCTTTAAAGTTTATAGTATACTAATGTGTCTTGTAAAGCTCCCAGGGAAAGTATGTAAGAAAACTGTGTAAGGTATAGGGAGAATTACTGAGAAGAACGTTTCCTAATATATTTGACTTGGAACTCTTCATATAAAGAAATTTCTGGGATAAATATTCCATAACACGTGTTTTGGTAAACTCTGCCTTGACATTTTTTACTTTATAATTATTTATTTAATTGCCTTAATCCCATTTGCACCCTCGACTTCCTATATACCAGATAAACTGACCATAACAGGTACTAGACTGTTAAAAAATTTTGGTGGGGAGGAGGCATTATTCTTCATACTATAATGGACACATGCAGGAGAAGCATAGTTTGAGAATATATATGTAATTATATATAAATATAGGCAATTAATCAAATTACATTATATATTATGTAATATATAATTATATATTATGTAATATAATAAAAATATATTATATATAATAAAATATATATATATTTTTTACACTGTCAGCTCCCCAATCATGGAAATTGTATTGTTTTTATTATTTTATTTCTAGTACCAATCTAAGGTCTAACACATAGGAGACATTTGGTAATTATTTCAGGAAGAAGGGATAAAGAATAAGAAGGAGACTAGAAGGGGGAAAAGAGCCCTTTAAAACTCTTCAGTATGACCATCTATGCAATGCCTAACCTGTTTGTTAAAATTCTGTCTTTCTGCGAAGATTCTTTAAGGGAATTTGTCATGATTCCGGATTGGTGGCTGAAATTATGTTGCTCCTTTTCATCGTGGTATGAAGAATAATATTCATCTGAAAGATTTGCACATACTAGAGCCTGTTTATAGTAAGCTCACCTGGCAAAAAGAATCAAGGTTGCAATGGAATTACAGTTGCTAATCAACAGACTTTAAAATAGGGAGATTTTCTTGGATAATTTGGGTGGGCCCGATATAACTGCAAGTGTCTGTAAAAGTGGAAGAAGGAGCAATGTGGTAGATTGGCCAGATGTTAGGTTTGAAGATGGAAGGAGGAAATGAGAGTGACCTCTAGAATCTGAAAAAGGCAATAAAAAAATTCTTTCTTAGAGCTCCCATGAGGAAAACATTCCTGCCTGTTCATTGGTGTAAGCTCAGTAGACCCATTTTGGATTTCTTATTTCCAGAGCTGTAATATAATACATTTGTATTTCTTTCAGCCACAATGTTTATAATAATTTGTTACAGCAGCCACAGAAAAGAAATGCATTCATAGATAATTGCTCTATTTTCCAATTGACCAGTAAATGAAAAGAAAAGATATAAAGGCCAGCATGGTGTAACCCTGACTACACAATTTATGCTAATAGATTAAGTTTTAATGATTATGAATTCTACTTTGTATTAGTCTAGCAAATACACCATTAGTACATTTGTGAAACTTACTAATCTGTATTGAAACATGATCTCAGAACTGTTTTGGTCCTGTGCTAATTCCTAAGAAATGCACTACAGCAAAGCATGAATGAGTATTTGTGGAATGCAGAAATTCTTTAGATTATATAATTCTGAGAAGCTTTGTTTTTGAGGATGATTTACAGCTAGAGAAGCAAAGTAGACCAGCAGAGTATACAGAGGCAAAGCAGAGTATTATTTATAAGTAATGTTTCATTAAAAAAACAACATAAGCATTTCAAAATGCAAAAATTGTAATAAAATATAAATAATTCACCCAAAGGACATTCAATTATTTAAACTTCCTTCCCTCAAGTAGCTATTGAGTATTTACTCTGTGTCTGTTATGGTGTCAGTGAGGGAATACACTGATAATTAAAACATGGCCTCTTAAAGTTCATATCTTTCACTGGAAAAAATAGACAAATAAAGATTTAATATTGAGTCGATCTGAATGATGCTCCAATGAGTAAATACAAAGTATTATAAAATTCCAGATGAGACTTCAAGAAAAACTTCACCAGTGCAATATTTCATTGTCTTTCAAATTCTCAGGTGGACAAGGTAGAAAAATAGATTCGAGAAAGGAGAAAAGACACTTGCCAGAACATTTGATCTCAAAAATGCTTGGGATATGAAAAGTAACCTGAATATAGTCTATGATACAGACTTTCCACCTTGGAGGCAAGAGAGAAGAGCTTGAAGATATTGAAAAATTATCCAGGAAAACTATGCAGGAGATCAGAATGTGAAGGTCTTCATAAACATATTAACAAAGTTGCACTTCTTGTGAAAGGATATGGGGAATGATTTTTAAAATTTTAAGCCACCATATGACAAATTTGCTTGAGAGTCATCTAAGATGTGTGAACAATTGATTGAGAGATGTTATTAAAGTATATCAAGATGACGTGATGAAAGCTTATGCAAAGAAGGTGGTGGTTTGAGATTGTCGGGAGATTAAGAAAATGAGAGACACAGAGAAGGCACATTCTACAGGATCTGGTGATTAGAGAAGGCTGAAGTAAAATATAATTCTAATGGTTATAATTTAGATAACTGGTGAAAACACTCTTTATTATCTGATATTGAGATCTGATAAGATGAGGCACATATAATGTTTATCCCAGTTAGGATTTTTTTGTGACAATAATGTAAAATGAAAATCAAATTTGTTGTATAAAATAAGGAAATACAGAGTTTCACCAACCCTATTGCAATAAGAACTTTAAAAAGGCTTGATGCAGTGAGTCAAATAATGTAACTTCAAAACAGGTTATACCTCCTTTTAACTTCTGCTTCCATTGTCTTTTTCCTTACATTCTGAGCACTCTCACTAACAAATATGCGTATATGTCGAAGACTGCTCAATAGTGCGTCTTAATGATTGTTTTGGATATTTCACCAGATTTAAATAATAAAAATCAAAGGGAGGTCTCCTTAATTTCATTGCTTTAAAAACAGAAAATAAGCCGAGCTCAGTGGCTCAGCCTGTAATCCCGCGCCTTTGGGAGGCTGAGGTGAGTGGATTGCCTGAGCCCGTGGGTTCGAGACCCGCCTGGGGAACTTGGGGAGACCTCATCTCTACAATAAATCAAAAAATAAAGCCAGACATGGTAGCGCGCGCCTGCAGTTCCAGCTACTGGGAAGGCTGAGGCGGAAGGATCGCCAGAGCCCAGCAGGTCGAGGCTGCGGTGGCCGGGAGCGGCCACTGCACTCCAGTCTGGGCGACAGAGTGAGACTCCAACTCAAAAAAAAAAATAAAAAATAAAAACAGAAAATAAATAACTAAAAGTAAAAGCAAAAACTTCATGAATACATGATTTTCAAAGTTGTGACAGTAAACTAAACTTCCATATTTAAAGATCTATTGCTGTATGGTGATACAGATATACATAACTTAAAATTCATCTTAACCATTTTTAAGTGCACAGTTCAGTGGTGTCAAATACACTCATAATGGTGGTTAAACTATCACCATTATCCATCTCCATCACCTTTTTCATCTTGTAAAATTGACACCCTGTACACATTAAGCAATAACTTCCCATTCTCTTTCTCCCAGTAGCGCCCAGCCGTCAGCATTCAACTGTATCTCTATGATTTTGACTATTCTAACTACCTCATATAAACCTAATCATGCCATACTTGTCTTTTTGTTCCTGGTATATTTCCTTTAGTTCAATATCTTCAGGGTTTGTTCATGCTATAGCATGTGTCAGAGTTTTTTCCTGCAATAATATATATATATTATATAAAACATATATATATATATATATACATATATATATACATATATATATAAAACATATACACAATATTTGGCTTATCTATTCATATATGGATGAATACTTGAACTGCTCCACATTTTAGCTATTATAAATGATGCTGCTATAAACATCGGTGTGCAAATATCTCTTTGAGAGCCTGTTTTTTAAAATTATTTCGGGTGTATACACAAAAGTGGAATTTCTAAGTCATATGGTAAATTTATTTTTAATTTTTTAAGAATCACCACACTGTTTCCCATACAAAGTATATTAGTTTTAGTCCTAGTGCACAAGATTTCGAAATTTTTCCCCAAATCCTTGCCAACCTTTACTTTCTGGGTAATTTCTTTTTGTTTTGATAGTAACCATCCTAATGGATATGAGTTGGCATTTCATTGTAGTTTTTATTTGTATTTCTTACATGATTGTGATGCTGAAAATTTTTTAAAAATTTTACTGGTCATTCATATATCTTCTCTAGAGAAATGTCTATATAAGCATTTTGCTAATTTTTGAATTGGAGTTTGCTGCTGTTGTTGGGTTTTTAAAGTTCTGGATACTAATTACTTATCAGATGCATGATTTACAATTATTTTGTCCCATTTGGGGATTATCTTTTTATCCTCTTGATAGTGTCTTTAATGCAGAAAATTTTGAAATATTTATCAAGTGTATATCTGTCTACATTTTCCATTGTTGTTTCCTGTGGCTTTGATGTCATCCTCCCCAAATCACTACAAAATTCCCAAATCACTACAAAATCCCCACATCACTACAAAATATTGTAAAGTCTTTGCCCTAGATTTTCTTCTAAGAGTTTTGTAGTTCTACATTTAGAACTCTGATCCATTTACCTAACACCATTAATTTTTGCATCTCGTGCTAAATAAAGGTTTGACTTTTTTTCTTTGCAAATAATAGAATCATTTGTTGAGAAATTGTTCTTCCCTCATTGAGTGATCTTGGCACCCTTGTTAAAAATCATTTGATCATGTGTGTTGTGCTTTATTTCTGAGTTTTTATTCCATTCCATTACTCTATATGTCTATTTTTAGGCCAGCAGCACACTCATTTTAGTTAGTTTTATAATAGGTTTTGCTATTATAAGATAATAATATACTATTGATATACTACAGTATAGTTTTTTATAAGTTCTGAAAAAAAGGAAGTGTCAGTCCTCCAACTTTGTACTTTTTTTTTTCAATACCATGTTGCTGTGGTTATTTGTTTAAAAGTTTATTGGAAGTTTGCTAGAGATTGCACTGAAACTGTAAATCACTCTGACGTCTTAGCAGCGCTTTCTTCCATTCCATGAACATAGGCTGTGCTTTCATTTATTTACTTCAGAGCAAATTTCTTTCAACAGCATTTTATACCTTGTATTATATGTCTTTCATCTTCTTAAGTTAATTTTAAAATATCTTATTCTCATTATGCTATTGTAAATGGAATTGCTTTCATAAGTTTTTTTTTACAGATTTTTCATTATGAGTGCATAGTGCGTTGTTACTTTTTTTCATTTCTTCTAAAATTATTTGTAAAATTTTAGGAATTTTTACATACAAAATTATATTGTCCACAAACAGAGATAATTTTATTTCTTCTTTTCCAAATTGGAAGCCTTTTATTTCTTTTTATGTTTTTTCCCCTAGTGTCTTTGGCTAGAAATTTTAGTACTATATAAACTGTAAGTGACAAAAGTCGTTACCCTTGTCTTGTTTCTAATCTTAGAGAAAAAATTGTCAGTCTTTATCACCGAGTATGATAGTTGCTGTGGGTTTTATACATATAACGTTTATTATGATGAGGTAGTTTTCTTCCATTGCTAGTTTTTTGTATTTATTATGAGAGTATTGAATTTTATTAAAAAATATTTTCTGCACCAATTGAGATGATTAGGTGACTTTTTTTTTCTCATTCTGTTAATGTGGTATACAATACATTGTTGAATTTTATATGTCGCATCATTCTTGCATTTCAGGATTAAATTCCACTTAGTCATTATGTATAAGTCAAAAAATAGGCTGCTGAATTAATTTACTAATATATGTTGAGAATTTTTGCATCAAAGTTTGTAAAAAAATATGGTTTGTATTTTTAGTTTTTTTTGGATTTTTTTTTGTTTTGTTTTTTGTTGTTGTTTTTTTTGAGTTGGAGTCTCACTCTGTCGCCCAGACTGGAGTGCAGTGGCCGCTCTCGGCCACTGCAGCCTCGACCTGCTGGGCTCCGGTGATCCTTTCGCCTCAGCCTTCCATGTAGCTGGAACTACAGGCGCGTGCTACCACGCCCGACTGATTTTTTGTTTTATTGTAGAGATGAGGTCTCGCCTGCCCAGGCGGGTCTCGAACCCACGGGCTCAGGCAATCCACTCACCTCAGCCTCCCAAAGGCGCAGGATTACAGGCTGAGCCACCGAGCCCGGCTTGTATTTTTAGTTTTTGTAGTGCCTTTGTCTGGTTTGGTTTTCAGGGTAATGCTGGTCTCACAGAATGAGTTAGAAAGTTTTACCTTTTCTCCAATATTCTGAAGAAGATTGGGAACGACTGGCACCAATTCTTATTTAAATGTTTGAAAGAATCCACCAGTGAACCCATCAGATCCAGGGCTTTTCTTTTAAAGTATTTTTTATTACTGACTCAATCTCCTTATTAGTTATACATCTATTCAGAGTTTCTATTTCTTTATGATTTAATCTGGTAGTCTTTTCGAATCTCGGAATTTTTTTCATTTTATATAGATTATTTATTTTGTGAACATAAATTACTCATAGTACTCAAATCCATTTTATGTTTAGAATCAGTAATAATGTCCTTATTTTTATTTCTGATTTTAATAACTTGAGTCTTCTCTATTTTTTCTTAGTAAATCTGGCTATTGTGAATTTTGTTGATCTTTTCAAAAAACAACTTTTGGTTTCATTGATTTTCTCTATTGTTTTCTAGACATCCTTTTATTGATCTCTACCTTAATATTTATTATTTTCTTTCTACTGCTAACTTTGGGCTTAGTTTGTTCTTTTTCTAGTTCCTTAGATTGTAAAGTCAGGTTAAATAAAATTAAATCAAGATATTTCTTCCTTTATAATGTAAGTCTTTATAGCTATAAATACCTCTCTCAGTGTGACTTTGGCATGTCCTATAATCTTTGGTATGTTATGTTTTCATTTTCATTTATTTATGGGTGTGTTTCAATTTATCCTTTGATTTCTTCTTTGATTTATTGGTTGTCTAACTGTGTTGCTTAATTTTCAAAAATTTGTAAATTTTTTAGTTTTATTTCTGTTGTTGATTTTTAACTTTATCCTCTTATATTTGGAAAGATACTCTGTATAGTATCTATCTTCCTTAAGTCTATTAAGAGAGTTTTTGGACAAAACTGTGACCTATCCTGGAATCTTTCCCATGTGCCCTTGAGAAAAATGTGTACAGTTGCACCTGACCTCTATTATCTGTGGGAGAATATGTTCCAAGACCCTTGGTGGATGCCTAAAACTGTAAAGAGAACCAAACCTGATATATTGTACATAGTAGTCGATCTGATAACTGAGATAGCTACTAAGTGATTAGCAGGCAGAGAGTATATAAAATGTAGATAATGCTAAACAACAGATGATTCACATTGTGGATGGGTCAGAGCAAACAACATAACATTTTATTACACTATTCGGCACGGTGCACAATTTCAGATCAATGAATTGTTTATTTCTGGAAGCTTTAATTTAATATTTTAGATTGTGACTGCCTTTAGGTAAGTGAAACTACAGAAAGTGAAACTACAGATAAAAAGATGACCATATGATGTTGCTGTTGTAAAGTGTTCTGCATATATTTGTCAGGTTAGTGGCTTTATTTTGTTTCAGTTTTCTGTTCTTACAGTTTTCTTCTGTTTAGTTGTTTTGTCTATTATTGAGAATGATGTATTGAAGTCTGCAACTATTACTGTGGAACTGTTTCTCTCTTCATTGTTTTCCTTTTTTTTTTGGCTTCATATATTTTTAAGGTCTGTCATTAAGTGTGTAAATGCTTATAATTGTTCTAACTTTTGCTGTTAGGAATTTTTATTAAAATAAGATGTTCTTCGTTGTCTCTTGCAAGCTGTTTTGATTTAAAGTTTATTTTGTCTAATAGTAGAATAGTTACCCCCTGCTCTCCTTTGATTACCATTTTTATGGAATGCCTTTTTTTAAATTCCAGTCTAGGTCTTTAGATACAGAGAATTTCTTGAAGACAACACAGAGTTGGATCATTTTTTAATTCAAATTTGCCAATCTCCATTTTTGATTGGAGAGTTTAATCTATTTACAGGTAAACTAATTACTGATAAGGAGGGATTTTTGTTATACAGCTATTTGCTTTCTACATGCTTAAGAGTGTTTTTCCCCCATTTCCTGAATTTTTGTCTTCTTTTTGTTTAGTTTTTTTTTTGCCTTGAAATATATAAATTCCTTTTTTAAAATATACATATCTATAGTTATTTTCTTGGTAGTTTCCTTGGTGATTGCATTTAACATCTTGAAGTTAAACACTTTAAGTTGAATTTATACCAACTACACTTCAATAACATACAAAAACTCTGCTCTTTTAACATTTCAGTTTCTATCTCTTTAAAATGGTGATGTCACAAAATTATGTATTCATTGTGTTTCCAAAATTATAAACATAATTATTTAAAAATACATCAACCTCTTACATCTTGTAGAAAACAAAATTTGAAGATACAAACCAATTTACAGCAATACTAAACTCTAGACTAATAATTTCTTTTCAGAAATGCATGCTTCTTTTAAATCATGTAGAAAACAAAAAGTTCAGCTATAAACCATTGTTAAAATAATACTAACACCTATAAATCCTTTACCTTTATTGTGCTCTTCATTTCTTCATAAAAGTTCTAGTTATTTTCTAGTGTCCTTTGATTTCAACCTGCAGCACTTTCTTGAGCATTTCTGGCAGGGCAGGTCTAGTGATATCAAATACCTTCAGTTTTTGTTTCTTTGGATACACCTTGCTTTCACCTCACTTTTAAAGAACAGTTTTGCTGTGTGTTTACATCTTAGTTGATCTCCCCACCCGCCTTTAGCACACTGAATATATCAACTCCCTGCCTTCTCATATCTGAAATTTCTGAAGAAAATATCTGCAGATAATCTTATTGAGAAACTTTGTATTTGGTTAACCACGTCTCTATTGCTGCTTTTAAGATTCTAAATGTGTCTCTATGAGTCTCCTTAAGTTGATCTACATTGGAGTCTATTGAGAGTATTACATGCTTATATTCATTTCTTTAATCAAACTTGGAAAGTTTTCAGCCATTATTTCTTCAGATATTCCCCTTTCTCTTCTTCTGAGACTCTCACTGTATATATACATATATGTATACACACACACACACACATTGCTCCACTTGATGGTGTCTCACAGGTCTTTTAGGTTTTGTCCATTTCTCTTCAAACTTCTTTCTTTCTGTTAATCAGACTTAATGATTTCTATTGCCCTGACTTTGAGTTCACTCATTCTTTTGCCGCCTAAATCTGTCTTTGAAGTCATGTAGTGAATTTTGTATTTCAATCATTGTGATTTTCTGTTCCAGATTTTTATTGATGTTGTTTTCTTTTAAGTTTTCTGTCAGCCATTTTGTTTATACATTGTTTTCTTGGCTATTTTTATATCATCTTTTAGTTCTTTGAGCATCTTTAAGACAGTTATTTTAGTTATTTTAGTCTTTGTAAAGTAGATTGGCAATTATTTTTTCAAGAACAGTTTCTGTTGCTTTATTTATCTTTCTCATTGAATGGGCTATCTTTTCCCTTTTTTGTTCAGTATTGGGCATTTAAATCTAATAACATGGCAACTCTAGAACTCAGAATCTCCCTCTTCCTTACCATTTTATTTTTGTTGCTGTTATTCTGTTTTTCTTTTCTTTTTTTCTTTTTTTAGTTTATTTTCATTGTTGTAGGCTATTTCTGTGCTAAGGACTGGCCTGAAATGTAAACTTAAGTTCTGCAGAAGTCTTTTTCAAGTCTGTGCCATTCACTGGGCATGCATAGTCATTGTCTCATTTTTTCCATATATGCAAATTAAAACTAAAATTCTGGCCTTTAATGTCTGTTTCCCTAAATATAAAAAATAATAATAAAGGGATGAGAAGGGTGTCAGCCCTTTAAGTTCCCTGGAAGTCACTTTATATGGAGGAGAAAGGGTTTGCGTCAGTGAGGAAAGAGTTCAGCACCAATAGCCACCTGCCTCTTTATATCACTCTAATCAGAAGCAGCAATCAGTCATCCAAGCACTGATCGCTAATATTTGTAAGACATGACTTTTTTCCCAACCTAAATCTTGCGAGCTACATGCAAACTGCTCAAAAAAACCATACCTGCCTGCCACTGAGTGGAGATAAGGGATGGGTATGTACTAAAAACTAATATTGATTGGCATTAATCACAATTTATCATCTAAGCCTTCCACTGGAAGTCGCAAGCCTTCAGTAGATGCCAGGGCTCTAAAATAGTTACATCAGAAAGATTCTGCCAGTGCATTATTGTCTAGGTTGACATACATTCTTACCATCATCCCAGAAACTACATAAACAATAGAATTTTAATACTAAATTCTGTATTCTATTTAAATTTTCATAATTAATTTGCTCAATTGCTATGTCACTTTTGTGGAAATAAATTTCAATGTTTCCCTGTTTGCAAGCTTTGTTTTTAACAATTGCAAGTCAATCTTAAAAAGCTAAAGGTTTTTGTTCTTACATTTCTTGAATAAGTTAATTAAATATTCTAAACTGATTTTTAAGAGAATGCAACCAAAATTTAGAGGTCTTATTTATTAAACAATTTTAATATCATTATACACATTTTATGTTGATCTTTCAAAGTAATTCTTGAAATGTTAAAAGATGGCTGAAATTAAACTGATACCTTGCAGGAAAAACACAAATGTATCAAATTTTTTTAATGAAACACATTATACACATTCATATATTATAGGTAAGTTTCCCTATCTGCACATAGAAAGTGTTTATAAATTTCAAAAAACTAAAACTTTACTGTTATCATTAACTTGTACATCACAAGAAATTTAAGTGTTTTTCTGGTCAACAGATTTTTTTACTTTAGAAAATTAGTATTTTACATCTTATCACTAAAAAAACCAAAATTATTTTAGTTTCTGTATTAGTCAGTTTTCTCCAGAGAAAAAATAGCAATAGGTCACATACATATAGATATAAATACATAAAAAGTGATTATTATGGTAATTGGCTCATGTGATTATTAAGGCTGAGAAGCCCCACAAGAATTTGTGAGTCTGAAAAAAAGGAAATCTGGTAATATGGCTTAGTCTAATTGTGAATACCTTAGAACCATTAAAGTGGTGATGTAACTCTCAGTCTAAGGCCAAAAGCCTGAGAATCTAGGCAGGTGGTCTCTGGTGCAAATATCCGAGTCTAGACATTAAAAAAACATGGAGGTCTGATGTGCTAGGCAAGGGAAGTGAGCATCCCAGCTCCAGTAGAAAGAGCAAATTCGTCTGTATCCAGTCTTCTGTTCTATTCTAGACCTCAATTGATTGGATGGTGCTTATAGTGGATAAGGATTGGTCTACCTAATTCAACCCATTGATTCAAATGTCAATATTTTCTAGAAACAGTCTCATGGACATACATAGAAATAGGACTTTACCAGCTCTCTAGGTATTCCTTAATTCAAATCAAGTTGGCATCCAAAATTGACCATCACAGCTTTAATGTCGAATATTTCAACAGCATTCATTGTGCTCTGATACTGCTTTCTGCAGAATAAACCTGTACAACTTTACTTTGACTCCATGAATTAGACAAAAAAGAAGAAAAGTTAAACCATATTGAAATTAAGTGATTTTCTACTTAAGGCATCTGATAATACTAATACTGATACAACATTATTATTGTTAAACTATTTGGGAAGTTCTGCTAATGGAATCAAAAGTGCTATCTATTTCTTTACTTTTCCTACCCTCCCCAGAAAAATCGAATATTTTCACATAGAAAAAGTCAGTGGATCTGAGTGAAAAGTCATGTTTTGCAGTGTATGTTAATGCTATTTTTGAAGCTTAACACATTAAATTGTCAATTCATGCATAATTTATTTTAAATTAATATCATTTTAGAATTAAATACTGAAGCTTTTTCTGCAAATTTTTATCTTATCTTCTGTTTCCCTGTCCTAAAAGTAGATGTTATATCATCTTTTATTTAAGTTAAACATTATCAACTTTTTGAGAAATGGAAATGCTGGGAAATTTAAAAATTATTTAGTTCATTGCCAATCAATGAGTTCACTGCAAAAGCAAAATATAATAAAATATCACTAAACAACAAAATTGATAAATATTTGTCTATTTATAACATTCAATCAATACCTAAATCACTTAGTAAGAATGTTCAGATTACTCTACATTTTTTGATAGGCGAGCACAACCAACTGTTTTTCACACATTTTCCAGGTATACTTCAACCTATAATTTCACATTGACCCAACTAACTGAAGATCTCATATATTCAGCATCTCAAAGACCATGACAAAAATGCTGCCACAAGTCAATGGTATTGCTAGAGACCAGCAGAAAAGGCTGAGTCAAAGACTTCTCCTATCTATCTCTTTAGACCTAAAAAATGTTTATTTTTCATTTTTCTATCAGAGTGAGCTTAATTTGATCACCAAGAATTCTGTCTTTGAAAGGGAGACGTGACATTGTATATGAAAAAAGGAAGTGATCAAAGATTGGTGGCTATCCAGACAGCCATATATGAAAGCTAGAACTTTGTTCATTCCACATCATTTTTATACAAGATTATGGCAGAAGCTGCAGTAAAATATTAATGCAGCCACGATTAATAATGTATTGTTAATAAATGAAAAACCTAGGACAAATGTTGAACTGAACAAAGCTTGAGACAATAGGCATATATTTCAAAGTCAGATATATGTTCTATATCATGGCATAGTTATGGTGATCAAATTAGGCTGTGCATATAAAACACGTTGTAAAGGTTAAAATGTTGAAAAAGGAAACACTGAAATTCATATGTATGTTGATTATACCTACTTTTATTATTTCCATGGTGTTTATATCATTCATGTTTGAAAATTTCAGATCGGCTGGACTTGGTGGCCCAGCCTGTCATCCCAGCACTTTGGGAGGCTGAGGTGAGTGGATTGCCTGAGCCTGTGGGTTTGAGACCCATCTGGGCAACTTGGCAAGACCTCGTCTCTACAATAAATCAAAAATTAGCCAGGCGTGGTAGCACATGCCTGTAGTTCCGGCTACTTGGAAAGCTGTGGTGGAAGGATCGCCAGAGCCCAGCAGGTCGAGGCTGCCGTGCCCGTGAGCATGCCACTGCACTCCAGTCTGGGCAAAAGAGTGAGAATCTGACTCAAAAAAAAAAAAATTTCATATAAACTACTTCTATGAAATTTAGTATATTATCTTAAATATGGAAATGACATTGCCTCCACTAAGGAGTTTTTGTAAGGATTATGAGTAAAGTGCTAACAATACTGTAGTAGTTCAATAATTTTATCCCCTTTGTATACTCTTCTTTCTTTACTTCACTTTCATGTCATGATACTGACATTTCTTGCCTACAGACATCAGAAAGACCACATTAGAGGTAATGGCTATCTTTAACGTCTCCATCTATGAGTTGAATGTATGTGGCCCTCCAAAATTCTGAATACTGAAATGTCCAAAATACTGAAACTTAAATATTAATAAGTATTAATAAATAGTATTTATAAGTATTAATTAATAGTATTAATAAATTATGCCTTTTGTGTACCATCTTTTTTGGCTGCTGTTCTTGACATCCTTGGCGCCACCCATCACCACAGCTTTTGGTGACAGATTAGACACTGACACTGGAGACTGCGGAGAAAATACACTAGAGGAACTTGTTGCCATGTCCCAGCAGGGGACAAGGTGCAGTGATGCCCCTACTGCATTTGTCCTGGGAACCAGGTGGAGGCAGGCTTTGGCCTGCCCATATGAACAGCGGAGCTATTCCCTGAGATAGAGGAATGAAGTCAGCACCTCTCTGAGGTTGATCACTGGCAATGTAAAAAGAATACCTGTGTGCAATATCCCAGAGTGACAGGCCCACCAAGAAGACCCAGGTGCCCCATCCCCTTAACTGAAACATTTGTAGGCTACACCTGCAATCAGAGACAAAGAACCCAGCCCTCACCAGAAGAGTGGGGGTGAGTTTTAAAGTGACCCAACTCCTTTTTCCTAATGATTCACAAGACTTGTGACCCAGGTGGGGAGCATCCTGATCAGTACATGCAGAGAGGGCTGAGCACAGGTGGGTCTGCTGGAGACGATGCACAGACATCTCCCCAACTGCACAGTGACCAGGGGGACATATCTAGAGGTCAGTACTCCCTCTCCTCTGCCATAAGCCAGGAGCAGACGTGCTTGGGCATGCCTACAAGAAACACATAGTTTCAGAAACTGCCACAAGAAGGCAATCAGGGATTATAAAATTTTATTTTTGGGGGTGGAGGGGGAGAGTTTCCCTACTCTTTCTATATAGTTTGCAGGGATTATATGGAAATCCTTTTTGTTTTACTCCTCCTTTTTCCTTCTTTTACATAAAGGTAAATATGAGTGTGGAAATCTCATTTCATCAGTTTTAGTTTTTTTTCTCTTTTTTACTGGTTTGTCTCTTTGTTCGTTTGTTTGTTTTTGCTTCTCTTCTTCATTCTCTTCATTTTCCTTTCTTCTCCCTTTTGTCTTTTTTAGTTCCTTTCCTTTTCCTTATGTTATTGTGTGCCCAGGAGAGATAACACATTCCTATCGTATGTTGTGAGGTGATAGGAAGCGGGTGGCTGGGGGTCCACACTCCAATCAGCAAACATTATGATCTGTAGGAAGCTTTTGAGTATTAACACCCTGCATAACACCTTATACAAATCTCAAAGCTGTAAAAGGACAGCACAGCACCCCACCCAACCCAGTTGCAAAATTTGAAGGCTTCACCAGTGGAAAAACAGAGAGTTGGGCAAAAAGAAGTGAAATCAACTTCATCTTTCACTGAGCCATGGAAGTAAAAAGAAAAGAAAAATCCATCAAAAATGAAGAGAAATCGATGAAAAAACACAGGGACACCACAAAGTTGTAATCTTAATATCAGACAAAGCAACCTTTGAGCTACCAAAAAATTTAAAAAGATATGGGAGGACCCTACATAATGTTAAGTTCCTATTTATTAATAAGAAACATCCATCCTAAGCATATATGAACCCAAGACAGGAGCACCAGCTTTTATAAAGCAGCTACTGTGAAAACTAAATATATATATATATATTGACCCTAACACTATCATAGCTGGGGAGTTAAATATACAACTAACTACCCTAGATAGATCATTGAGGCAAAAAATCAACAAGGAGATCTGGAAACTCTACTTGATACTTGATCAAATGGACTTAATAGATTCCTACAGAACACTCCAGCCAAAAGTTACAGAATGTACATTCTGCTCGTCTTCACAAGGAACATACTCCAAGATCAACCATTTCCTGGGCCATAAATCAAGCATAAACTAATTTTTTAAGACTGGAATACTGCCATGCACCTTCTCAGACCACAGTGGAATAAAAATAATTATCAACACCAACACAATTCCCCCAAAACTGATACAGACATGGACATTAAACAGCATGATGCTGAACAAATCCTGGGTCAGCACAGAAATCAAAACAGAAATTAAAAGATTCCTGGAAACAAATAAAAATAAATACACATCTTACCAAAACTTCTGGAATGCCATGAAAACAGTACTGAGAGGGCAATTCATTTATTTAAGAACACACATCAAGAAAATGAAAAGATCACAAGTTAACAACCTAACAAATCACCTAACGGTGCTGGAAAGACAAGACCACCAAAACCTAAATTCAGCAGAAAAAATCCAGATCACCAAAGTAAAAGCTCAAATATGGGACATAGAAGACACAAATATCATAGGAAAAATCAATGAAACAAAAAGATAGTTCTTTGAAAGGATAAAGTAGATTGATGGACTCCTAGCCAAACTGACCAAGAAAAAAGGGAGAAAAAATCCAAATAAACACAATCAGAAATACAAAAGATCAAGTCACAACTGACCCTGAAGAAATACAAAAGATTATCAGAGATTAATATGCACACCTGTATGGAAACAAATTCAAAAACCTAAATGAAATGGAGGACTTTCTGATATCACACAACCTCCCAAGGTTGAAACAAGAAGAAATTCAGACCCTAAATAGACCAAAACAACTCAGGAAATTGACTTCATCAAAAGAACAATATACACACACACACACAAAAAAGGGGGACCCGTATTGGCAAATAACAGGTATATAGACCACTAGAACAGGATAGAGATTCTGGAAGCAAAACTTCAATTTCTCAATCAACTCATCTTCTACAAAGCTTCTACCATCAACCATTGGGGAGAGGAGAATCTATTCAGTAAATGGTACTGGGAAAATTGGCTGATCACACGCAGAAGATTGAAACAGAACCCCTACTTATCACCATATACAAAAGTCAAGTCTAAATCAACCAAAGACCTAAACCTAATACCTCAAACTGTAAGAAACTCAGAAAACACAGGAGGCACCCTTATGGAAATTTGAACTGGAAACCAATTTCTGATCAAAACCTCAAAAGTCCATGCCATAAGTGATAAGATAGACAAGAAGGATCTCATCAAACTGAAAAACTTCCACAAAACAAAAGAAATTAGCAAGAGAGTGGGGAGCCAACCCCTAGAATGGGAAAAAATATTTGCCAACTGTGTATCTGACAAAGGCCGAACATCCAGGATCTACAAGGAGCTCCAATGAGCTGAAAGAAAAAAAAAACAGCCTTATTAAAAGGTGGGGAAAAGGTGTGAATTGATACTTCTTAAAAGACGACATGCATGCAGTCAAGGGATAAAAGGAAAAAATGCTCTATCTCATTGATCATCGAAGAAATGCAAGTTAAAACCACACGGCGATAAAATCGCCCGACTCCATTCAGGATGATGATCATCAATAACTCAAAAAATAGCAGATGCTGGAGAGATGCAGAGAAAAGGGAACACTTCTACACAGTTGGTGGGGGTGTACAACCTCTGTCAGAAACAATGTGGTGATGCCATCCAGCAATCCCCTTTCTGGGAATATACCCTGAGGAACTCAGATCACTAAATAAAAAGACACCTGCACACACGTGTTTATTGCAGCATTATTCACCATAGCAAAAACATGGAGCCAACTGTGCTACCTATCAAAAGCGGAGAGGATAAAAAAATGTGATGCATATGCATGATGGAATATTACACCAAACAGGACAAAATTATCGACTTTGCAGCAACTTGTATGGATTTAGAGTCTATCATACTCAGCGATCTATCACAGAAGCAAAGAACTGAGTACCACATGTTCTCATTCATAAGTGGACCCTGAACATTTATCATAATACTATAAGAAAGAGGTTGGCAGTAGAGGAGCACTGTCAGGGAGGGAGCGGAGCACATAACATTAACAAGGGTACCTGATCTTAAACCAGGTGAGGTGGATGCAAAAGGAGGTTCAAAATTTACCTATACAATGACCACTTATCTGCTTAATCCTGAATTACACCCCACATCTTTAAAATAAATCAAAATAAATTTAAAAATAAGTAAATATGAAAATGTTGTAAGGCTATCATAAATAAATTCCATTGACAGCAACAAAAAAAAATTTAAAGAAATTAAGCCTTTTAAGAAGTGAAGCACTCATAAACAAGATGATGCTTTTATAAAAAAAAGACTTTATAGAGGTGGCTGTCTCTTCCATCCCTTCTACCATGTGTGGACACATGTTTCTTTCCTTCCACTGTGTGAAAATGTAGCAACAAGGTGCCATCTTCTAAGCAAAGAGGGAGATTTTACCAAACACCCAATCTGCCAGTGCCTTGATTTTGGACTTCTCAGCTTTCAGAATTTTGAGAAATAAATTTCTATTATTTATAAATTACCCATTTAAGGTATATTGTTACTGCAGCAGAAATGAGCTAAGACCTCTTTTGTCTCTAATTTTTACTAAAATGAGATCCCATTTAGATTTTGGCAAAATGATTTATAGACAGTTACTCAGGTAAGCATGATAGTCAAATATTGTAACAGTCGGTAGAAGAGGTGAAACTGTTTAAAGTCAAATTTTTTATTTTAGATTCTGGGACTTCCAATTTGAGTCTTGGTAATATGTGGAATTTTTTTTTTTTTCCTCAATTGTGAGCGAAGAGTTAGGAGTTTGGGTGTCCTAAAGTGGTCCTTTGAGGAAAGGAACAATCAAGAAATAACAAAGTAATAGACTTTAGAAATAAAGTAATTCAGCAGGGATTGACTTTTGCTGATTCTAAATGACCTTGTTCCAAGTAAAGCAAATAAATAAAACAAACAAATCAAATAAAAATCATTACATAAAATAACTTGAATTTTTTTAAAAAAAACTAAAAGGCTGCAAATAGGCTATTCATTGAAGCTGGATTTTTATTTGTTTTTTGGTCTTTGTCTGTTTGTGTTGCTGTAACAAAACACCTGAGACTGGATACTTTATTTTTAAAAAATTACTTTCTCACATTTCTGGAGTCTGGGAAGGTCAAAATCATGGAGCCAGCAGATTTCGTGTCAGGTAAGGGGAACTTCTTGCAGGGTTCTCACATGATGAGAGAACAGGAAGGGCAAGAAAGGGCTGGCTGGTTCCCTGGAGCCCTTTTACAAGGGTACTGATTTGCTTATGAGGGAGAAGGTTTCATGACCTAACAACCTTCTAAAAATCTTACATACTAATACTATTATGTGAGTGATTAAGTTTCGACATGAATTTTGAAGGAATAAAAACATTCAAACTATAGCATTTATTTTTTATTTATTTTTTTATAATCAATATTTTTTATTATGATGCTGTGGGGTACGGTTAAGGGTTAGGTATACGAATACATTTCATTCAGGCACCCTATTGATAAGAGGTGCTTCCCCATCCCCAGACAGATATTTGCTACCGTTAATCCCATCTCCCTCCCGCCCCCCATAGTTTCCCACTACTGTCAGTCATTTTCTTATAGTATTAGGTTGGATGTTCAAGGTTCATTATATGAGTGAGAACATGTGATGA
>NW_007260498.1:53566-57565 GCF_000164805.1 Carlito syrichta
ACCCTACAAGAAACTTTTAAGAATGTATTAAGCACAGGAGAAAAGGGGAAAAGAGCAATAATGTTCTTCACAAGAGTGCAGGAAAAAAGATTGAAAACACACATGAACCAACCCCCCCAAATGAAAACAACAAACAAGTAAAACAACAACTCTATAAGAATATCATTACATAAATAAAGTCTCACATTTCAATAATTAGCATGAATGTGAATGGACTAAATGCACCACTGAAAAGACACAGAACAGTAAAATGGAAAAAGTATCATGAGACAACATATATGGTCTCCTAGAGACTCATCTCATCAGAAAGGACTCACAGACTCAAAGAGGAAAAGAATCAAATTTTCAGGCGAATGAAACACAAAGGAAAGCAGGAGTTGCAATTTTTTTTTCTATTATCAATATTTTTTTATTATGATGTTGTGGGGTACAGTTAAGAGTTAGGTATACAAATACGTTTCATTCAGGCACCCTATTGATTAGAGGTGTTTCCCCATCCCCAGACAGATATTTGCCCATAAATCCCATCTCCCTCCCCCCACATAGTTTCCTACAACTGTCAGTCATTTTCTTAGAGTATTAGATTGGATGTTCAAAGTCCATTATATGAGTGAAAACATGTGATACTCGGAACTTTGTTTTTGTGAGAGGTCACTCAGTATTATAGACTCTAGTTCCATCCAGGTTGCTGCGAAATTCATGGTTTTGTTCTTTTTTATGGCTGCATAGTATTCCATCGTGTATATGTACCACATTTTTAAATCCAGTCCTCTTTTGTTAGGCAGCATGGTTGCTTCCAGGTTCTTGCTGTTGTGAACAATGCTGTGATAAACATACATGTGCAGGTATCTTTTTTATAGAGTGATTTGAGTTCTTCAAGATATATTCCCAGTAGCGGGATTGCGGGGTCGTATGGGAGGTTGATATTTAAAGCTTTTAGGAATCGCCGCACTGCTTTCCACAGAGGTTGCACTAGTTTACACTCCCACCAACAGTGTAGAAGTGTTCCCTTTTCACCACATCCTCTCCAGCATTTGTTATTTTTTTGAGTTATTGATAATTGCCATTCTGACTGGAGTTAGGTGGTATCTCAGAGTGGTTTTGATTTGCATCTCCCTGATGATTAGTGAGGTTGAACATTTCTTCATGTGTCTGTTGGGTGCTCAGATGTCTTCCTTTGTGAAATGTCTGTTCATATCTTTTGCCCATTTTATAATGGGGTTGTTTGTTTTTTTTTTCCAGCACGTTTGAGTTCCTTGTAGATCCAAGATGTTAAGCCTTTGTCAGACCTGGAGTTGACAAATACTTTTTCCCAGCCTGTAGGCTGTCTCCCTGCTCTCTTGATGGTTTCTTTGGCTTTGCAGAAGCTTGTCAGTTTAATAAGGTCCCACTTGTCTATCCTCTCTCTTATGACCTGCGGGTTTTGGGTTTTGTTCAGGAATTGGAGGCCAGTTCCAATTTCCATGAGCGTATGTCCTTCCTTTTCTAAGGTTCTTATGGTTTGAGGTTTTACATTTAGGTCTCTGATCCATTTGGAGTTAACCTTTGTGTATGGGGATAGGTAGGGGTCCTGTTTCAATCTTCTGCATGTGGTCAACCAGTTTTCCCAGCACCATTTACTGAATAGGTCTTCTCCCCAGTGGTAGGTGGTGGAGGCTTTGTTGAAGAGGAGTTGGTTGAGAAATTGAGGTTTGCTTCTGGAATCTCAATTCTATTCCATTGATGTATATGCCTATTACTATACCAATACCAAACTGTTTTGATTATTGTAGCTTTATAGTAGAGTTTGGAGTCTGGTAATGTGATACCCCCTGCTTTTTTTTTTTTTTTTTTTACTGAGAATTGTTCTCGCTATTCTTGGACGTTTGTGTTTCCATATGAATTCCTGCATTGTTTTTTCTAGGTCTAAGAAGAATGTTGCTGGTAATTTGATGGGTATTGCATTGAATTTGTAGATTGCCTTAGGTAAGATGGACATCTTCACAATGTTGATTCTTCCAATCCAGAAGCACGGGATATTTTTCCACTTGTTTGTGTCGTCTTTGATTTCTTTGAGCAGTGTTTTGTAGTTTCATTGTAAAGGTCTTTCACGTCTCTGGTAAGGAAGATGCCAAGGTATTTCTTTTTTTTTTTGTGGCTATTGTGAATGGAATTGTGTTTTTTATTTGGATTTCTCTTTGTTTATTATTGGGGTAAAGAAATTCCATTGTCTTTTGCACATTTACTTTGTATCCTGAGACTTTGCCAAAGGCCTTTATCAGTGTTAGGAGGTTTTTGACAGATTCTCTTGGGTTTTCAAGGTACACAATCATAACATCTGCAAAGAGAGATAGTTTGACTTCCTCTTTTCCTCTTTGGATACCCCTGATTGCCTTCTCTTCACTGATTGCTCGAGCCAGGACTTACAATACTATGTTGAACAGGAGGGGTGAGAGTGGGCATCCTTGTCTTGTTCCAGTTTTCAAGGGAAATGGTTCCAATTTTTGTCTGTTTAGGAATATGCCAGCTGTGAGTTTCTCGTAGATGGCTTTTACTATTTTGAGGTATGTTGCTGTATGCCTAGATGTTCGAGGGTTTTTAATCAATAGGGGGTGCTGGATTTTATCAAAAGCTTTTTCTGCATCTAATGATATAATCATGTGGTTTTTGTTTTGACATCTGCTGATGTATTTAATTACATTTATCGTTTTACAAATGTTGAACCAGGCTTGCATTCCAGGAATGAAGTCTACTTGGTCCTGATGAATGATTTTTGAGATGTGTTGTTGAATTCGGTTCACTAGGATCCTGTTGAGAATTTTACCATCTATGTTAATCAAAGATATTGGCCTATCATTCTCTTTCTTTGTTGGATCTTTACCTGGCTTGGGTATCAATGTGATGTTGGCTTTGTAGAATGATTTGGGGAGACTTCCATCTTTTTCAATCACCTGGAATACCTTCAGTAGGATTGGTATCAGCTCCTCCTTAAATGTCTTGTAGAATTCTGCTGCAAAACCATCGGGACCAGGTTTTTTTTTTTTTCTGTAGGTAGTTTTCTTATTATGTCGTCGATTTCCTTGATTGCTATTGGTCTATTTAAGGTTTCAATTTCTTCTGGTTCCAAACTAGGTAGGGTGATCTGGATTCTTCTGCTGAAATTAGGGTTTTTGTGGTCTTGCTTTTCCAGCTTCCTTAGGTGGTTTGTTAGGCTGTTAGTTTGTGTTCCTCCATTTTCTTCATTTGTGTTTGTAGGGATATAAATTCCCCTCTTACTACAGCTTTTAAGGCGTCCCAGAGATTTTGGTAAGATGTTTCTTCATTTTCATTTGCTTCCAGGAATCTTTTGATCCCTGTTTTGATTTCATCAGTGACCCAGGAGTTGTTTAGCATCATGCTGTTTAGTGTCCATGTCTTTGTGGGTTTTGGGGGCACATTGTCAATGTTTATTTTTATTCCACTGTGGTCCGAGAAGGTGTTTGGTAGAATTTCGGTCCTTTTTAATTTGCTTATGCTTGATTTATGGCCAATTATGTGGTCGATCTTAGAATACATTCCATGCGGTGATGAGTAGAATGTGTATTCTATAGTCTTTGGATGGAGTGTTCTATAGGTATCAATTAAGTCCATTTGGTGCAGAGTCATATTGAGGTTCCAGATCTCCTTGCTGATTTTTTGTCCTGATGATCTGTCTAGGGTTGTAAGTGGGGTATTAAAGTCCCCAGTTATGATGGTGTTAGAGTCAATATCTTTCCTCAGTTTTCCTAGAAGTTGCTTTATGAATGTTGGCGCACCTATGTTGGGTGCATATATGTTTAGGATAGATATTTCCTGTTGATGGAGTGAACCTTTTATCATTATGTAATGGCCGTCAGTATCATTTTAAATTTTTCATAGCTTAAATGGCATTTTGTCTGAGATTAGGATCATGACTCCTCCTTTCTTTTGTGTCCCATTTGTCTGAAAGTTTGTTTCCCATCCTCTTACTTTGAGTCTGTGTATGTCCTTTCTAGTGAGGTG
>NW_007260498.1:57585-57969 GCF_000164805.1 Carlito syrichta
TAGTGAGGTGAGTCTCTTGAAGGCAGTATATTGTTGCCTGCTGATATTTTATCCATTTTGCCATTCTATGTCTTTTCAGTGGTGTTTTTAGTTCATTCACATTCAGGCTAATTATTGAAATGTGAGAGTTCATCCCTTTCATAGAGTTCTTATAGTGTTGTCTTCCACTTGGTTATTTTTTGTCTTTCTTTTGGTTTTGGGGTGGTTCATGTATATTTTATTCTTTTCACTGTACTCTTTTGAAGAACGTTGTTCTTTTTTCCTTTTCTTCTGTGTCTAGTACTTTCTTAGGTGTTTCATGTAGAGGTGGTTTGGTGGTAGCAAAAGTTCTTAGGGATTGGATATCTGGGAAAGATTTTAATTCTCCCTCAGTGATGAAGCTTA
>NW_007260498.1:58755-60113 GCF_000164805.1 Carlito syrichta
TCTTCTGGCTTTGTTCACTTTTGAGGTTGGAGTGTAGACTGCAATCTGTACTTTTTGCAGGTTTGAGGTTTAATTGAGAGGGAAGCTGTGGTTCAGAGTGTATATGCTGATTCTAGAATCCACAAACAGGTGTATGAGCACACTGGAACTTATTTCCCTCTGCCTTACAATCTGTCCATTCAGCAGTGTGCAGTCTTGGTTCCCAGATTAAAATGGGAGTATAAAAGAGGAAAATAATGGAGGAAGGGGGAGTCAATAGGACATTAGAGAGAGAGAAGAGCGAGAGGGAAAACATACATACCAACTATCAGGTGAAAAAGAGACACAAGGCTGGAGAGAAGTGGAAAAAGACATGTAAGAAAGAGTCCCTAAAGAATACTGATAGCTACACAGAGACAGACCAATATAAACATGAAACAGTGTAAGTCAGAAGCCAAACAACGAATGTGATCAAAATAAACAGTCAAAATGATAAAATCATAAGTCACAATAAGAGATCAGACTAAATTCACTTCAGCTCTGATCTCCAGCCTCTCCCCTTTGTTTTTCCATTGCAGGCAGCTAGGTTTACTCACACCTTGGGTCTGGCTGCCTGGGAGTTGCTTTTATCTGATTCAGCTTAGGGGTGGGGCTTTGTCTCCTGTTTAATGTTACCTTAGGAACCAAGGTGTAGTTTTTTGATAGGTGGGAAGGGTAATGGAGATCTCTGCCTGGAGAAAGGCAGAGGCAGATTCTCTTTTGTAGATCCCTTTCTCTCCGTTTGTCTGGGTCCCCAAGCTTGGGGTCATGGGCTGAGTGTCTTGCAGGGTGGGCCCAGAGCTCCAGAGCTCCAAAGCTCCGACGGGCAGAAGGTGAGTGATGCTAGTGGCCCTGGGCCCCCCTCCGGGATACTTCAACCAGGAATGGGATCGGTGTCTCTGAGGGGCGGGTGTCCAGGGCCTCCCTGAGTGACCAGCAGCTTGGTGATAATGAAAGATGATGTAGCCAGGGAGCTAGCTGAGACCTGAGACTCCCACGCATGCGGTGGAACAGCAGCAGCAAGGGGCCGCAGTATCCGGCCCTGCGTGGGACCGAGGGTCCCCAGGCCTCGGACCAGCGCTTGCTGGTGGTGGGCTTGAATCGCCAGCAGCTGGTGTTATCCCTCACTCCAGATGGTCTTTATCTCAGCGGCTCGCCCGCCCGTCAGGCTCTGTCTGACGGTGCGATGGGGAATGCCTGCCTCGGCGGCAGTGGCAGCAACAGCAGCAACAGCGGCGGCGGCGGTGGCTGGGCCACTGGCACAGGTGGTGCGATATGTAATGGCCACCTCTGTGTGGTGGCTGCCTCGGAGGAGGCGGCTGCTCGGCCGCCTCGGAGGA
>NW_007260498.1:60133-89983 GCF_000164805.1 Carlito syrichta
GAGGCAGCGGTGCCTCCGCCGCTCAGAGGGTGGGGGGCTGCGCCGGTGGCTCCGGTACCTCGGAGGGGGCCGCACGGCTCCACGGCCTCAGAGGAGGCCGCGGCTCCCCCTAGGCACTGGCAGTACGGTGTGGAATGGCTGCCAGCCGGGGCGGCAGCCACAGTCACCCCAGTAGCTGCCCAGATCTTGGTGATGCTTCAGCAAAGTCTACTGTCAAGCTCCGTTTGCAGAGTAGGCTGCAGACGATGGGATCTGCAACCTCCAGGGAGAGAATCAGAGTCTCTTTGCGTTCTCCTCGGTGGAGAGTTTCACAGACAAAGCTGCCCCATCGCCATCTTGCCCCGCTCCCCCCAGCATTTATTAAACATAACATAAAACAGTCTCAATTTTGCTGGTCTAGAAATTGCAAACATGAGACAAAAATAAAATGCACAGAAATGACATGCCATTTTACTCCCATTAAATGAGCAAAAATAAAGTTTGACAGTTGCATGTGTGTACACAGATGCAGAAAAATAGAATCACGGAAGGTTGCTAGCATAGTGGAGAACAATTTATCAATAATGAAACTGATCATGTGTAAACTCTATGAACGGCAATTGCTTCTATGATATGCTATAGAAATTCTCTAACATTTACAATAGTAGATCTTTGTGAGGATATTTGAGTAGCATTGCTAAACAGCAAAACACTAAAATGGACAAGATGCAAATACTGGGGAAACAGAAGAATGAAATGTGATACATTTGTACCATTTATTACTTGACATCAATTAAAAGAAATGGATGAGACTTATTCATGACATAAGTAGTCTCGAAAACATAAATGTTGAGAGAAATAAGCAATTTGAAGAATGAGACAGAATAAGTGAATATATAAATTTAAAGGTAATACTATAAATGAATCTATAGAAATGGATTTATCTATTTACCTACTTATTATCAGAAATCTTTATGCACTTATGAATCCGTTCACCTTTCAATGAACCCACTGAAATAATCATCTACTAAGGATATTTTTTAAATAAATTGGAATAATACACATTGAATTTATGAACATAGCTGCCTGAGGACGGAAGGGAGTTTGCTGGGATAAAACTGGAGATAAAGCAAAATAAATTAAACTTCATTCATAATGTGTATTCTTTTATAATTCAAAAAACAGATAAAGTGTATTTCACAAAATATTAACTCCTATCTTTTTTAGGTAGTGCATGCAGCAAACTTCTTTCTAAAATAGTCAAAAATCAATGTTCCATATGAAAGAATTAGATATATGTAAAAGTGAATTTTCAGTTCTTAAAATCTGAATATATCTTTATTAATCAGAGTAGGCAAATATGGTCATCTGTGTGCAACATCTGTGATGTGCTGGGAAGCAATTAACAAAAGAGCTGAATTGGAATTTTTCCAGAGGACCCAGATCTACACAAATCTCACCCTGTTAATTACTTCTGCAGTGAATGACTTGACTCTGAGTGATGAAGTAATTATGGAAGACCAGAAGTAGAGAAGAACCCAAGAGACCATCCTAAAAGAGCCTGCCATTCGAATGATGCACAAACTGAGGCCTACGCAGAAGAAGCCAGTTGATAAAATTGGATATTCTCATCATTGGCAGTTATTTCTCTTGACTTCTAATTGTGCACACCACACTGAATTACAGGTGTGCCTTCTTTGAACCAAAATTACTTTTTCTTGTTCCAGTGACTTTTGCTTCTGGGCAAAAGCAATGAAGTCAGAAGCAATACCAATTAGTCATTCCTGTAATCTGCCCTGAGCCAAGGAGCAGGGACGGAACACAGTCAGCCGTGATTTACCCCAAGGTCTAGGTCGCCACCGATCAGCGGTCGGGGGGGTTCATAGGAGTCCCCTCATCCCCGTGTCCATTCCAGCTGTGCTTCCTGTGGTTTTGGCTTCAGGCTCATGGACCTAAGACAAATACAAAGAGGGCAAAGGTCCTTCTTCCTAGATGCAATTTTGCACTTTGGAGGGCTAAAGGGGGCTTAGTAATAAAAGCTAGAATTAATTAAATGAGAAGGTCAAGAGGGCTTAAGCACCTATTGCTCTGAAAGGGCAGCACAGCAGAGATGAGTGACTGTTATTGATTAAGCATGTTGATCGTCTGCTTGGAGAGTCAATCAATACTAAAGAGATTCTTCAAAATATTAAACAAAATGAAAGCATGGAGCATAAAATCTTAAATTTTCAGTAAAAGTTAGGAGGAAATCTTTTTGCATCCAGGTGAATTGCCGTAGAATAGGTGAAGGTGGAATGATGGATTATTGAGCAGCTCGAAAAGCAATAGATGTTGCCTGTGGCTCTTGTAATTTACTCTGGAAACATGTGTCTTGAGGCTTGTGGTGAGAGTAGATCAGATGTAATGAGTATTTTTTCAGCATCAGAATGTAAGTGATATTTTTCTTTCAATTAAGGACCAAAAAAACTGCTCCTTATTGGAGAATCTATTTCAAATGTTAAAGGGAAGTGGTGACAATTTCTTGTTCTCGTTTTATACCTGAAAATAGTTGAACAGTCCTAAAGCAATACTTTACTGATGCCATGGCAAAACTAAAAGATTATCCATTTCTATCTTTAGAGGCAAGACCTGATGGACTCCCTTAAGACTCACAATAAGGCAAGTATTAATATTATCCTCATTGTATAGACAAAAACACAATCCAAGAGAGGTTATTTTGCCTAATTTCACTCAGCTGTTAATAACAGAGCTAGTATTTAAGTTGAGGAAGTCTGTATTCCCTACCACTAAAATATAATTTTTCAAACTTATATCAAAATTACTTGGAGAGTTTGCTAAAACATACTGCTGGATCCTACCCCTAGAGTTTTTGATTTAGTAAGTCTAAGTGAGATCCAAGAATTTGATATCTAACAAGGTACAAATTAATATGGATACTGCTGGCCCAGGATTCTACTTTGCATGGCTATAGCAGTAAACAGGACTTGATATGGCACTACTTCCCTACCTAGTATATTTTGCAACACTCATGCTACAATGATACAACACATGCATGACTCTTAGACTGTCAGCTCCCTTTACGTGTCAGATCACAATTAATCACCCAAACATAATTCCACAAGTATGTAAAGTTTTTGATCAGTAGAATAAGTCAAAAACAAATACAAATGCACTAATTAAAGTTTGTGTAGCATGTATTTTATTAGGTTTCTGGTCTAAATGTGATACATCTTAAACTAAGGCACATCATTTGTGAACTAAATCATGAATATAGCTCTGGGCCATTTTTCTCTCATTTGATACTAGTCACCTTGTACCCAATTATTTGGAGATGGTTCATAACAGATATTATTATACTGCTAAATTGTTTCTTTTGACTAAAAAACACCCCCTTTCTTACTAAGAAATAGACATTCTACTTACCCTTCAAAGTCCTACTAAATCTTTATTGTACACTGTGATGTTTCCTGTGGTTAAAAAAAAACCCTGAAATAGATTACTGTTCTCTAGACAGTTTTGCCCTAGGTTGTGACAAAAACAGGTTGAACTTCAGGTCAGTAGCTTGAGATCATCAGAACATGAGCTTTGTTCATTTCTCTTGTCATATCAAGATGGTCTTATCTTTATCATTGTCCTTTTCCTATATTTACTTACTTATTTTGGACAATAGGATATAAGTGCCTTACGTTTAAGAACCAGAAAACTAAAATGAATACATGACTGAGATGATGACTTTTTCAAACCTTGTCCAATAAGAGATTCTAGGAAACAAGGTACATCTCCTCATCAAACAACTTTAAATTCTCACAAAATTTCTTCAGAATTTCAATGAATAGGAGGTCTTCACATGATACCTTTGAAGTTCAAAACATTTCAAATGACATTCAGTCTAGCAAAATCAGTGCTCTTGAAATGCATAGAACCCAATTCCCTACTTAATAGAGTCTGTTTTATTCCTGAATTCTCCCTGGTCCTGTTCTTATAGTCTTGCAGAAACACCCCAATCTTTGGAAGTAAAAATCAAATAAACTTGAAGACAACTTCTAAATCCTATGCAAAGACAATAAAGGCTGACAATTTTGCTATTTGATGAAGATTCAGACAATTGGCAAGAAGAAGAAGTAAATCCTTTGAGACTTACTTCTTTCCTTCTTTCTAAAACACCTAGGCTGCTTTGGTATTAATGGAACTTAGGCTCCAAATCAGAAAAAAGTCAGCCACCTCTACAACCTCCAGTTGCAAGCTGGACTTCTTTGTGCTTTGCACATGAATAAGAAATTAGTAATGGGGCAGATTAGAGAACCCAGAAATAAATTCACATATCTGCAGCCAAATGATTTTAACAAAGGAATTAAGGACATTCATTGAGGAAAGGACGCCATCTTTGATTAATGGTGCTGGGAAAATGACATTCATGGGTGGAAGAGTAAAACCAGACCCCTATTTCTTCTCATATAAAAAAATCAAAGTGAATTAATGATTTAAATGTAACACCTCAAACTATAAAACTACTAGAAAAAACCATGGAGAAAGGTCTTGGCAAAGATTTTATGGGTAAACTTCAAAAGCACAGGCAACAAAAACAAAAAGACAAATGAACTATATCAAATTACGAAGTTTCTGCACAGCAAATGAAATAATCAAAAGTGAAGAGACGACTTGTAGCATGAAAGAAAATATTTGAAAATAATTTATCTGTCAGGGGATTAATATCTGGAATATACATGGAATTCAAATAATAGCAAATAACAATCTGATTAAAAACGGACATAAGATTTAAATAGATATTTCTTAAAAGAAGTCATATATATGGACAAGTACACACACAAAAAGTTCAAAATCACTAATCTTCAGTAAAATGCAAATCAAAACCATAATTAGATGTCATTTCACCCCAGTTAGAATGGCTGTCATAAAAAAAACACAAAAAATAGTACATGTTGATTAGGCTATAGAAAAAAGGGAACTTGGTATGAGTGTTTGTGAGAATGTAAATTAGCGTAGCCACTCAGCAAATGTATATTAGTGAAGCCACTCTGAAGAATAGTATGGAGGTTTCTCAAAATACTAAAAATGCAACCACCATAGTATCCTGAAATCCTGTTTCTAGTTATTTATAAAAATTTTAAAAAAGAAATCAGTATAACTGAGAGATTCTGCATTCCCATGTTCATTGTAGCATTGGCAGTAGCCAAGGTAGAGAATCAATTTAAATGTCCATCAATAGAAGAATATATTTTTAAAAATGTGGTGTGTACTCTCTCTCTCTCTCTCTCTCTCTTTCTCTCTCTCAATGGAACACTATTCAGTCATAAAAAAGAGAAGAAATCCTGTCATTTGCAGCAACATGGATGAGTCTGTATGACATTCTGTTAAGTAAAATAAGTCAGGCATAGAAAGACAAATACTTCATGTTCTCACTCATATTTGGAAGGTTAAAAAGAGCTCTTAGAAGTAGAACTGTGGTTCCTAGAGGCTGGGTGGTAAGGGGGAGAGAAAGATAAGAAGAGCTTATGGATACAAAGTTGCAGCTAGATGAGAAGAATACATCTTAGTATCCTGTAGAACTGTAAGTTAATATGATCAACAATAACTTGATGAATTTTCAAAAAGCTAGAAAAGTCGATTTTGAATGCTTACAACACAAAGAAACGACAAATGCCTGAGGAGATAAATATGCTAATTACCCCAATTTTATCATTACGTATTGTGGACACTTATCAAAATATTACTCTGTATCCCAGAAATATGTACAATGATTACACATCAAATAAAAATAATAGAAAACTACCAAAAATAAATGAATAAAAAATAGCAACAACAGCACAAAACTCCACAGCTTCAGCAGTGTAAATTTTCTGTGAACACTACATTAATCTCAGAATATCACCTAGGCTTTTAAAGATGATCCTTGTACTTAGATAATTTTATGGAAAATCATAGACAGTAAGCTCCAGGGACTTGGCTCTCAAACCTTCATTAATTTATTCTAGAAGGGCCCCATCTCGAAATTTCTGTTTCACCCTGTTCTTCTACAGACATTGTGACAAAAGGAAAAAAAATTTAAGGCAAATTAAATTTAACAGAGTTTAATTGAGCAAAGAACAATTCATGAATTGGGCAGCCCTCCTGAACCAGAGTAGGCTCAGAAAGACATCAGCACAGTCACATGGTGGAAGAAGATTTAGGGACAGTAAAAGGAAAGTGACATACAAAAAAATGGAAGTGAAGTCCAGAAACAGCTCGGTTAAGTTACAGTACCGTGTTTGCCTTACGTGAACCTGATTTAAATAGTTGGCAGCCTTTGATTGGCCAAAACTTGGTAATTGATGCAAAAGTAGTTTAACCTGCTTACACATTCAGTTAGGCTACAGTTCACTATAGTGAAAGGCAATAAAGAACTCTCTAGGCAAACCAAAATATGCAAGGAGATATCTATGGGCCAAGCTTCGTTTAACGATTGTTTGACTTCTGTATGCTCTGAGCCGAGGCAGGTTTAGAAACAGGTGCAGTGGTGAAAGTCACAGGGTCTGTAGGGCCACATTCCCTTGTGTTTCAATGTTCCATCTGCCACTTTGATTAGCCCTGTGCAAATTGCTTTCTCTCTCCAAGCTTTCTTTTCCTCAACTAATGCTATGAGGTGGAAAGCTCATCGTGTATATGAAAGTGTTCATATATTTTAAAAAAGCAGGGGAGGGAAATCTACTTTAGAGGGGCAAGAACGGCGATCAGTATCCTTAATGAGAAGAGAGAAAATTATAAGGATGTAAATAGAGTATTAACAGAGGAGGGGATGAACAACTTCTTTAGACCAGCTCCCTAGAGGCGGCAATTACCAAGAACAGTTAAGCGGAGCTCTCACCCACTGGCCAGAGAGTTCAGACTCACAGCTGCTTGCTATCTCTGACAGGGATTCGGCTGACAGGCCTCAGAGAAAGGAGGATTACCTGGCAGATTCCCCGCTAGGGACTGGGATATCAAAAGCTGTAGCTTTTGCAGATACCACTGTTCGAACTTGAGCCACGACTCTCTGTGGCCTGTGGCGTGCCCAGGCAGTTGGCTTTGTTTGCATCTCGTGAATCATGAGACTCTGCTTGTTTTGAATCTCATTAGTATCCTTGGTGAACTTGGATACTTTAACACTCCCTCATGGGGCAGCCAGCCCACAGAGCTCGGTTCCAAATGTGGCTGCCCAAGACTGAGTACCTACTATGTGCCGGGTATGACCATAGTCACCACAGTTGATTTCTGGAATTGACTATTCTCTTAGGGGTACAGTACAAAGTTGAGTCATTTGCAGTGGCTCCCCGTCTGAGAGACCTTGTGAAACACAGTTCACCCCTAAAAAATAAAGTCCAAATACTCACTTTCCCCATCCCCTGTAGCGAGAGAGCAGATCCATGAACTGGGCTTGCCCAGTTTTTACCATCACCTTGAAGTAGAGTCAGTAATATAAAGAAACATGGGTAGTTAATAACAGTAAAGGTACCTCAGCATTCATGGTGGCTGTGGCATCTAGACTTGCAGGGGTCCTAATGTTAGCCATGTTGCTCCTGTGGTAGAGTTACCATAGCTACTACTGCCTGACAATTGGAGATTTTTAAAATTTTTCCTTTTATGAACTACCTATTATACTTTCAGTAGATGACGTTTCTGCCTATGTTAAGCAAATTTGTTCTCTGTTATTGGTAACCAAGATTAATATAAATATTGTAAGATTGATGTTAGTAACCCGAACTTACAAACAAAAATGAAAAAAAATGTTCAGAGAAATTAAGAAATATTTGCACGGACATATATCTGACAAATAAAATATGTAGGTACTTTCTCTTTTTTATTCTAATGAGATTGCACATTTTTGCTAAACGTATCACATGGATTCATTAAATTATCAAGCAGAAAGAATCTTAAGGGCTGTCTTGTCCAAGCAGGCCATTTTAAGGTAAGCATGTTCTAAACTAAATAGAACCAAGATATCAAATCTATGGTAAAGATTTAACAGTGATAATTTAACAATTATCAACCCCCTTTACCTTAATTGTGTGCTCTTTTCTATGCAAAACGAGTTTCTTGAATCTGAGAGTGAAGAAACATATCTTGATAGAGTGGAAGGTTGATATGGAACTTGATTGACTGAAAGCTTGACAGGGTACATGTTTTTGATTGTATACAGCTCAGTTCTGCTTGCCGGCATAATGAAAGATAACAGGAAAGGAGGTAAGAGAGGAACAGTCTGGAAAGCTTGGCCTTTAGCATGTAGTGATTTGTGAAAAAATAGAAAAAAAGTCTTATAAGGTTATTCCACTTTACACTGATAAAGTTCTCTACAGTTTATTAATGGTCGTATTAGAAGAAAAAAATAACCTGCCCAATTGCCTCTTCTACTTTTCTGACTATCCAATACAGCCCCTTGCTGTTCCACCATCATGCCACATACCTACGAGAACATATCACAAAACACTGAACTCTTCCAATGACTTTTCAGCAGGGTCAACGACGAGTTCCTTAAGGGTTTCCTACCACTGTTCCCTTTGTTCCAGACCCACTGACAATCTCCAAACTACTATGTTACAGCTACAAGATAAGCATTGTGTTATCTATTTGTTAAATGGATGAATACATTAAAGGATGAAATGAATGTTAGGAAATAGATGAATCTGAGAGAACATGTGCTCCAAGTATATTTTCATTCAGCATAAATCAGACTTGCAATAAAAGTAAATCTCCTTATGTTCTTTTGCTGATCTCTTCTAATTAGAGTTCTTCTCTGATAATGTCAAGAACTTAAAATTGTCAATTTAAAGATAATTCTATCTCTTCTTGCTTAAAGAAGTCTCCGTTGTTTACAGGCTCAGTTCTTTACATGTTTTCTCCCTCTCCCTCCACCTTTTCTTTTTTTGAGTAGGTGGTTCCTACAAGTAGAAAATCCAGAGACTAGCCCCTTTGTCTGGTTTTCTCCATGGAGAAGCCTGGATTTCTCTCTGCATCACAGCTGGATTCTGAGGTAGTCCAGAGAAGCTGCATTCCAAGAAGCTACTCTGACCTAGCCTCTTGGAAATCACACAGCAGCTCTTTGTCCACATTCTTTTGGTTACAAGAACAGACATAACCTCTTTATGGAAGTAGATGCAATGCAAGCCTTAAAATTAAGGCTCAGTTATATGTAGAAGTGTGGTATAATAAATATTTTTAGTTTTTGTCCCTGGTTCCTGACACAGTGATCCTAAAATCCTTGGAATTTCCTTAGTGATAGGACTGTCTCTTGTTAGTGATTAGGCGCCTCATTGGATTATACCTGAGTTTATGTTAATGTGGTGGCTCAAGGTGGACCTCAAGATAGCCTCAGGATAGGGCTGGTCACCAGAAAGACCCAGTGATTAGAGAGTTGGAATGTTAAATCCTACCCAAAGAATTTAATGAGGATTGTAGGAAGAGGGATTAGGTTCCATACCACATCTTGAACAATAAGATTTTATGAGTTTCAAGGTTGGTGACTGCATGAATGTGACAGAGGAGAGTCACTTACACCCTAACTCTGCTGCATCAAATGGCCTTGTCCTAGGTACCTCTTAATCTGACTATTTATGTGTATTCTTTACTGTGCCCTCTATAATAAGCTGCTGAATATGAGTTAAGTGTTTTCCTGAGTTCTATGAACCTGTAAAGTTCGCTGAAGAAGGAACACAGATGGTTGTTTGAGAAAGTCAAGTTGATTAAAAGCACTCCTGTTGTGCTGAGCTTAAGATGGTGTCAGCCCCCAGTTGAAGGGTGTTGGTTATATAGGGTGAGGTTAGGGGGTTGTTTGGGCAGGTGGTCTAAGTTAATATGGGCCAGATCAGGGGGTGGTCAGAAAGTTTGGGGTGGATGGCCTACCGGGTTAGAGTAGGTAGCTTGACCGAATGGCCTAAGGCAATCAGGGGTTCTAGAACTGGACATGAGGGTGAGAGGGGCATTCAAGACCACCTGCAGGGTGTTTTACCACTGAGGGGGTTGCTGATTAACTGTCAGCTTCAAAGTGAGAGCTTTCAGGTTTTTAGCACTTTTAACAGTTTTGAGGTTTTCAGAAGCATCTTACAAGTCAGGTTTGCATCTGACTGACATTCCAGAACTAACATTCCACTACAGAACTAACAGAACCATTCTAAAATATTACCAAACCGAAGATGGGTGTTTGGGCACCTCGGATGTCCAAGTAGGACAGTCAGAAGTAGGAGAGGCCACGACTTGCAACTGGAATATGAAGTTGAAGCAGTCTTGTGAGGCTGAGCCCTCAACTTGGGCGATCTGATGATTAAACCTACATAGAGAGTGCCAAAATTGAATTGAATTGTAGGACACTCAGCTGGTGTCAGAGAACTGGTAAATTTGGGAGAAAAAATGTGCATCTGATGTCAGAAGTAGAAAGTGAAAAAAAAACAGACACAAAAACCCAATGTTTTCTGAGGTGCCTTGTTATCTGTTGAAACCAGGAAGGCCTTAAAAAAAAAGGCTAATTGCAAGTTTTCCTCCATATTTTGCTCCCACACACGAGTCTTAGAAACAAACAATGCTCCGTATCTGAGTAGGGTGCTTCAGTTCCCTGCTAGCCTGCAGAATTGTTCGAACAAGCCAATCACACTCTCCTGAAGAAACGAGGGGTCACATCACTTGGTACTACAGAGCCTCCCTGTTATATCCCTTAGTTTTTCACCCCGAACCCCAAACACAACCCCCTTGAGGCAGCGTGTGGCATGCGGCAAGCTCCCTTCCAGGGCTGTGAGTCCACTTGACTAAATGACTACCGATTTCATAACATGCCCAGCGCGATGTGTTGTGTGTCTAGCCATCTCTGTGACCCCTGTTGGTTTTCTTTTTCACCTTTTGTGAAGTCGGATACTCAGTATCTTGTTTCTTATGGGCTTTCCTTTTGCTTATCAATAGACTTTTCTTTTTTTGGACCACCTGCCTCATGAAAATCAAAACCTTTGACTTTCTTTTTTTTTTAATTTTTATTATAAAGATGTGGGTACAATTGAGGGTTAGGTATACAAACACTGACCATGCAGGTAACCCTGTTGATGAGGTATGCCCCTCCCTCCCCTAGCAGTTTCCCTCAATTGCCAATCCCAGCCCTCCCCCACCAACAGTTTCCCACTACTGCCAGTTGCTTTCCTATAGCATTACAATTGCTCAAGATCCTCTTATGAGTGAGAACACATGGAACTCTGTTCTTTGTTTCTGTGATATATCACTGAGTATGACTGACTCCAAATCCACCCAGGTTGCTGCAAAGTCCATATATGTTGCCCATCGAAACTGGACTGAATTAAAAAAAATGTACATAAACACAATGGAATATTATACAGCCATAAAGAAAACTCTTTGACTTTCAAAACTATTATTTCTTATAGGGTCTTTGAGCGCCTTCATTAGAAATCAAGCCAGGTGTGGTGTCATGTGCCTATAGTCCTAGCTACACAAGAGGCTGAGTTGGGAGGATGGCTTGAGCCTGGGAGTTTGAGACTGCAGTGAGCTGTGACCACACCATTAAACTCCAGCCTGACTGACAGTTGGAAACCATATCTCAAAAAAAAAAAATCAATTTAAAAAAAGAATTGGGTATTGTGGCTTTCACCTGTAATTCCAACACTTTAGGAGACTGAGGGAGAAAGAATAGGTTGAGGTTAGGAGTTTCAGAACAGCCTGGGAACCATAGCAAGACCCTAACTCTACACAAAATTTTAAAAAGTAGTTTGGCATGGCGGTGCACACCATTTAGTCCTAGCTAGTTAGAAGGATGAGGTGGGAAGAACATTTGAGCCCAGGGTTTTGAGGTTGCAGTGAGCTCTGATTGTCCCATGTCTCCAAGTAAATAAATAAAACAGTATATTTTTCATTGCATTACTTAAGAACTATGAAAAGACAGAATCAATGAAAAAGAGATGAGATGAAGGGAATAGAAAAAAGGGAGAAGAGAAGTGACGAGTAGAAAAGGAACGAGATTAAATGATGACTTAAGCAAGTCCCCCCAGAAAGCAAAGTCTGGAGTTCAGAACTGTCTAAATTATTAATTATCTATTTGCATGAACTTCTCTGCTGGAATACAAGCTCCTTGCAAGCAAGCAGTAACTTTGCTGGGTTGATCCTTAATGTGTTGCATAGAACATGTGCTTAATATGAATGAATGAGGGATTGAGTACATACACAAAGAAATTGGCGAATACAGGAATTCATGAAACAAAGCAACCAATTAGACACACCAAGGAATCAATTCTGAGCAGAAATTGTTTTAAATCAGGGAGAGTCACATGAGTAAGGCGAGGGCTTTTTTAGGTGTGTTCTGAATGCATTCTGCAAAGTTCTTTAGCTCAGAAAAATAACTACTCAACTGCCTATCAAAAAGCCTGAAGTTTCTATTAGAATTCATTGCTTTGGTCTCAAGGGCTTTTCTGCCTTTAAAGGTTGTCTGTTAAATTACAGATATCTCTGGGATATATAAAATGTGAAGCTATTATCAACTCGAATCTCAGGGGAGATTATTTGATGGCTGGTTGTGGAGAAGGTGTGCACCCAGGAAGAAAAGAAGAGAGAAAAGGAAGGAACCTAGATTAACTGAAGGTTTAATATGTCAGGTGTTTTATATATGCATCTCCTTTAATCTGAACAAACAAAAATCATGCTTCATTGTATTATATGATTTTACTTTATATTATATTGAATTACATCTTTTTTTTGTCGCCCAGGCTGGAGTGCAGTGGCATACACATAGCCACCACAGCCTCAACCTGCTGGACTCAGGTGGTCCTTCCACCTCAGTCTTCCAAGTAACTGGTACTACAAGGTATGTGCTATTGAATTCAGCTTATTTCTTAATTGATTGTAGAGATGAGGTCTCACCAAGTTGCCCAGGCTTGTTCTCCAACCCCTAAGCTCAGTCAATCTTCTCGTCTTGGTCTTCCAAATTGCTGGGATTACAGGCTTGAGCCACCATGCTCGGTCATATTATATCCATTATTACAGAGAGCAACCAAGTTTGTAGAGGTTAAATCACTAGTCTGAGAAAAGTCAGTCAATAAGGAGCAGAGGTGGAAGTTGACCAGAGGTCTCCTTCCTTTCTTTTTCTTTTCTTTTTTTTTTTTTTTGAGTTGGAGTCTCACTCTGTTGCCCAGATTGGAGTGCAGTGGCCACTCCCAGCCACTGCAGCCTCGATCTGCTGGGCTCCGGTGATTCCTTCTGACTCAGCCGTCCGAGTAGCTGGAATTACAGGCACGTGCTACCACACCCAGCTGATTTTTTGATTTATTGAAGAGATGAGGTCTCGTTGCCCAGGCGGGTCTCGAACCCACGGTCTCAGGCAATCCACTCACCTCAGCCTCCCAAAGGCGCAGGATTACAGACTGAGCTACTGAGCCCGGCTCAGACTCCTTCCTTTCAACAGGTGGTGGCCACTGCCCAAGGCCAGGAGAAAATTTCAGTCCTGAAAAGCAGTAATTTCTATTCAGTGCTAGAGATATTGTGGCATCTCCTGGCTTCTCTTTCTAAAAGGCAACAAACCGTTTGTGTTAGTTTGCTAGGGTTGCCATAACAAAGTACCATGAACTGGTTGGCTTAAAAGTGCAAAAATTATTATCTCACAGTCCTGGAGGCTAGATGCCCCAAATCAAGGTGTGACAGGCCATGTTCCTTCTAAAGCCTGCAGGGAAGAACTTTTCCTTGCCTTTTCCTGCTTCCAGTAGCCACAAGGTATGGGGGTTAGGATTTTAACATATCATCACTGAAGACACGATTCAACCCACATCGCCATTTATTTCACTTGATTTATCCTGCAAAGATATCTATATCTTTTTTTTTTTTTTGAGTTGGAGTCTCACTCTGTCGCCCGCTCCCGGCCACTGCAGCCTCGATCTGCTGGGCTCCGGCGATCCTTCTGCCTCAGCCTTCCAAGTAGCCGGAATTACAGGCGCACGCTACCATGCCCGGCTAATTTTTTGACTTATTGTAGAGATGAGGTCTCGCCTGCCCAGGCGGGTCTCGAACCCGCGGGTTCAGGCAATCCACTCACCTCAGCCTCCCAAAGGCATGGGATGACAGGCTGAGCCACTGAGCCCAGCTATCTATATCTTTATATCATCTATTTCTATATCTATCTATACATACTTTCACCAAGTGAATCTGTTTTAATTGAATGAAGAGAGAGGAAGAAATGAAATAGAAAGAAGGGTTAGAGTTTGTTTCTTTAAAAGTGATTTTATTGTCTTCCTGGAGACAAGGGTCTCTTGTATTTGCATTCATTCTAGACAGAGTTCCAGAGGGATTAGTGACTCTGAAAAGTTTGGCTGTGTTTACTGTATGAATAAAATGTCGAGCAAGTCCTTCTTGGCCATATTTCCAGCAAAGCAACTCAATATATTGCCATTTTGGAGACGAGAATGCTTCAAATGAGATTACCTCTATGTTGACACTGTGTTGCTGTTGAAGGTGATTTATTCTTTTAAATGATGGAGATATTTGCAAGAGCCTCTAGAGTGACTGACTTTCTACTCCACACTTACTTGCAGTTTTCTTATTTATGGTAAGCAAAGACTTCAATGATCAGAGCTGGAACAAAGGCACTTTCAGTTTTTTCAGTCTAAGACTCCTTGAAATTTCTACTTTTTCTTTTTGGGGGGTTGGGTTAGTTTCTTTTTGTTTGTTTGTTGTTACATTTGTGGTATAGAGATTTCAAAGACTCTGTCCATCCTGGTTTTATATTTTAGAGACAAATAATTTATATTCACTAAAAAAAAGGAAAAGAAAAGAAAAAAATATTCTAAATAAAATTCACTTATTTTCCTAAACTTTGATCCTTAAGAACGGTAATCTAAAGATGGGCACTGTACGCATTAAAGATTTAAATATCTGAAAATGGTTATTTAAATTGTGTTGACTGTACTTTATAGTGAAAAATGTAAATCCCATGTCATTTAAATGAACCAAAAAAAGTTAAGACAGCTCTAAAATTATATCATCCTGTACATTGCTAAGAATTATTGAAGGGTGTAGAAAGATGATCAATATGTCTATTGAAACCATTCCACGCATCCAGGAAAGAGGACTTTTAAAATAAAAGAAGCAAACTCTAACCCTTCTTTCTGTTTCATTTCTTCCTTTCTCTTCATTTTATTAAAACAGATCCACTTGGTGAAAGTATGTATAGATAGATATAGATATAGATGATATAGATAAAGGTATAGATATATTTGCTGGAGAATCAAGTGAAACAAATGGCATTGTGGACTGAATTGTGTCCCCAGTGATGATATGTTAAAATCCTAACCCCCATATTTAAGATAAATATCAGAGTTATTGAGTTTTTAAGTTTATCAAGGGGTGGGCGTCAATGGCTTTGCAGTGTTGCCTTTCTTTCATCTGCTCTTCCACTACTTGTATTACGTGCCAGCTTTGGATCTTATTTCACAAAAATCTTACAAGAATTTCCTTGCAGTATAATTATTAAATATACTTAAAACTAGTCTTGCGTTTGACCTATTTGTTTACACCTTTATTTAGAGTTTTGACTTATTTGTTTATACCTTTAACTTGTTAAATTTGGCAAAGAGCCATTATTTTACTCATTGGTCTTTGGTCTTTAATAGGAGGGTCTTTCCGTATTTAGAGAACCTTAGAAGCTGGGGTATAAATCTGAAAAGACAGGACTAAAAGAAGGATTATAACATGACCAGAAATGATACACACATCTTACTTCCAGAAATGTTTAGAGCACCAACCCAGCTCTATGCAGGAGGAAATATACACGTCTGCAAACTGAGATGTGGTTAGATCCAAGGCCTTTAAAATGAATCGATCAACAAGACAAAATTTATGAAGCTCCCGCACTGTTTGACCTCAGTTAATAAGAGTGCCCTTTTAACCACTGTAGTCATCTGATGAAATATTTAAAAAGCTATATATATTTTATGCTGTCAAATTTAGAAGACATCTGTTACCACGTTACTCCATTTGGAGATGCCAGGGGGAAAATCTGCATATGCATTATTGCTGAAACAGGTCTCTTTTACGGCTCTCAAGGTTTCGATGTTGTGACCCAAATCAGGCAAATGGGTAACAATGATGACCTGTAGATATAGGAGGTGAGTTTTGGAACATGCTACATGATAGCTAGCAAGATTCCTGGGATCGGTGGAAAATGTCATAATTAAGGGACTGCCAAATGGCCCAGAGATCAGACCATATGCACATTATCATGTCCTTTGACAATGCTATTGAGAAGCCCACCTTGCAGAAATGAAGCAATTGTTAGAAGCAAATGAGCACGAACACCATAGAATAATTATTATTGTGAGCTTTCTCATCACAGACAGAAGTCCCAATCTCAGTGCTGTTATTTTCTAATAGTAAAGTGTTAAACCAGTTCATTCACTCAACATATACTTATTACGCTTCTATTATGTATCAGACTTTTATGTAGTTGACATTTGGCACTTGCTGGGACCAAACAGACAAACAAGCAAGGGGCACTTGTGATCCCCGACCTCACAAAGCTTATAGACGATCAGGGAGACAAAAATCTAAGAATCAGCAAATAAATAGATAATCTTGACTATGACAAACATTGCCAAGGACAGCGTATTTTAGAAGGAATTCACCTAGTCAGAATCTTATCTATAAAACAGGAGTGATATGGATACACAGCTCTCAGGATTACCATATAGACTAAAAGAAAGAATGCATATTAACAGCTGACATAAAATATGGGTTGCACACATTTTCCCTTTCTGTTTTCTCTATTCTTCTAAGAGAAACTAAATGCATTGCCTTAATTTCTAGATACTTTTTTCCTGCTCACTGCAGGATTCTGAAGTATGATGAGTGGTTTCTGTTGGGAAGAAATGCCAGTGATTGTCATATTTGATTTAAATACTGTAGTCTCCATTGTCTCCAGTATAGGCACTTACACTCTATCCCCAAAAGCTGTGTTTTTGCAAATTTTAATCCAGAAGGTCGCCATTTAGCAAACTCATTTCCCTAAGAAGAACTTAGAACTTGTCTGAAGACATACATAAGATAAAAGAAACCTCAAAACTAGTCACAAATGCATTTTGCAAGAACATACAGAAATTTTATTTTTATTTTATTTTTTAATTTTAAGGATGTGGTGTACAATTCGGGATTAGATATTCAAATGGTCATTGTCCAAGTAAAGTTTGGGCCTCACTTTGGTGCCCATTTGGCCTGGTTTGAGATCAGGTACCCTTACTGATGAAGTGTACTCCCCACTCCCCGGGCAGTTTCCCACTACTGCCAATCCCTTTCTTAAAGTATTATGATAATTTTTCAAGGTCCGCTTCGGAGTGAGAATATGTGGTACTCAGTTCTTTGTTTCTATGATAGACCACTATGTATTACAGACTAAATCCATCCAAGTTGCTGCGAAGTTCATAATTTTGTCCTTCCTTATGGCTGCATAACATTCCATCATGTATATGCTCCACATTTTTTTTTTATCCAGTCCACTTTTGACGTGAAGCACAGTTGGTTCCCTGTTCGTGTCATGGCATGGGCACTTGGGGTTTTGATAAGGAATTGGTTGCCAGTTCCAGTCTCCATAAGGGTGTTTCCTGCATTTTCTAAGGTACTTATACTGTGAGGTTTTATGTTTAGGTCTTTGATTCATTTAGAGTTGATTTTTGTGAATGGAGATAGGTAGGGCTCTTGTTTTAATCATCTGCATGTGATCATCCAGTTTTCCCAGCACCATTTACTGAATAACTTCTCCTCTCTCCAATGGTTTTTAGTGGAGGTTTTGTTGAAGATGAATTGGTTGAGAAATTGAGGTTTGGTTTCTGGAATCTCTATCCTATTCCATCGATATATATGCCTGTTGTTGTACCAATACCAGACTGTTTTGATTATTGTAGACTTATAATAAAGTTTAAGGTCTGGATGTATGATACCCACTGCTGATAATTGTTTTGGCTATTCATGGGCATTTGTGTTTCCATATGGATTTCTGTATTGTTGTTTCCAGGTTTGAGATGAATGATGCTGGCAATCTAATGGGTATTGCATTAAATCTGTAGATTGCCTTGGGTAGGATGGACATTTCAACAACATCGATTCTTCCCATCCATGAGCATAGAATATTTTTCCATTCGTTTGTGTCTTCTTGGATTTCTTTGAGCAGTGTTTTGTAGTTTTTGTTGCAGAGGTCTTTCACTTCTTTTTTTAGGAAATTGCCAAGGTATTTCACTTTTTTTGGTGGATATTGTAAATGGGATTGCACTATTTATTTGGTTCTCTGCCTGTTTGTTGTTGTTGTATAAGAATGTGACTATCTTTTGTATATTGATTTTGTACCCTGAGACATTTTCCAAGTCCTTTATCAGTGCAAGAAGGTTTTTGACAGATTCTCTCAGATTTTCAGGATATGGGATCATATTGTCAGCAAAGGGGGATAACTTGACTTCCTCTTTTCCTATTTCGATATGCCTGATTTCATTCTCTTGTCTGATTGCTTTAGACAAACTTCCAACACTATGTTGAACAGGTGGGGTGAGAGTGGGCAGCCTGATATCTTGTTCTGGTTTTCAGGGGAAAGGCTTTCAATTTCTGTCCATTTAGCAATATATTGACTGTGAGTTTATAGTAGATGACTCTTACTATTTTGAGGTATGTTCCTACTACGTCTGGAAGTTCAAGGGTTTTTTTTTTTATCAAGAAGAGATGTTGGATTTATCAAAAACTTTTTCTGCATCTAATGATATCATATGATTCCTAATTTTACATCTGTTGATGTACTTAATTACATTTATGGTCCTCCATATGTTGAACCAGCCCTGCATACTGGAGATGAAGCCTACTTGGTCATGGTGTATGATTTTTGAGATGTGTCATTGGATCCAATTTGCTAGAATCTTGCAGAGTATTTTTGTATCTATGTTCAACAGGGATATTGGCCTATAGTCCTCTTTCTTTGTTGAATCTTTACCCAGTTTGGGTATCAGTGTGATGTTAGCTTCATAAAATGATTTGGGGAGACTTTTATCATTCTTGATTGCTTGGAATACTTTCAATAGGATTAGTATCAGCTTCTCCTTGAATGTTTTGTAGAACTCCACTGGAAAGCCATTTAGTCCAGGAATTTTGTTTGTAGGTAATTTTCTTATGACAGAGTCTATTTCCTTGGTTGTTATCAGTCTATTTAATGTCTCAATTTCTTCTTGCTTCAACCTTGGGAGGTTGTGTGATGTTAGAAAGTCCTCCATTTCATTCAGGTTTTTAGTTTGTTTCCATAGTAGTGTGCATACTAATCTCTAATAATTTTGGCATTACTTTGGGATCCATTGTGATTTGATCTTTTGGTTTTCTGATTATGTTTATTTGGGCTTTTTCTCTCTTTTTCTTGGTCATTCTGGCTAGGGTTCTATCAGTCTTGTATATTCTTTCAAAGAACGAGCTTTTTGTTTAATTTATTTTTTTCTGTGATATTTTTGTCTTCATTTTCTGTATTTCGGCTTTTATTTGGTGATCTGGATTCTTCTGAAGAACTTAGGATTTTGATGGTCTTGTCTTTCTAGTTCCCTTACATGATCTGTTAGGCTGTTAACTTGTGGTCTTTTCATTTTCTTGATGTGTTTTCATAAAGAAATGAATTCCCCTCTTGGGACTGATTTCATTGCATCCCAGAGGTTTTGGTAAGATGTGTATTTATTTTCATTTCTTACCAGGAATCTTTTGATTTCTGCTTTGATTTCTGTGTTGACCAGGAGTTGTTCAGCATCATCTTAGTTTAGTGTCCATGTCTTTGAGAGCTTGGGGGAAGTTTGTTGGTGTTGATATTTATTTTTAATCCACTGTGGCCTGAAAGTGCATGGTAGTATTTCAATCTTGTGGAATTTGTTTATGCTTTATTTATGGCTGAGGATGTGGCTGATCTTGGAGTACATTCCATGTGGCGATAAGCAGAATATACATTAAGTAATATACATTCTACATAAGTAGAATATATATAAGCTAAATATACAACCAATTCCATGGTTGGTGGATGGAGTGTTCTATAGGTATCTATTAAGTCCATTTGATCAAGTGTCAAGTTGAGGTTACAGACCTCCGTGTTGATTTTTTGCCTCAGTGATGTATCTGGGGTTGTTAGGGGAATATTTAAGTCCCCAGCTATGGCAGTGTTAGAGTCAATATTTTTTTTAGTTTACTTAGAAACTGCTTTATAAAGGTTGGTGCTCCTATGTTGGGTGCATATATGTTTAGAATGGATATTTCTTGTTGATTGATTGAACCTTTTATCATTTGCAGTAATCCTCTGTATCTTTTAAAATTTTTCATAGTTAAAGGATATTTTGTCTGACATTAAGATTGTGACTACAGCTTTCTTTTATGTTCCATTCACCTGGAAATTTGTTTTGCATCCTCTAACTCTGAGTCTGTGAATGTCCATTCTGGTGAGATGAGTCTCCTGGAGACAGCATATTGTTGCATTATGTTTGTTTGTTTGTTTCGAGTTGGAGTTTCACTCTTTCGCCCAGACTGGAGTGCAGTGGCCGCTCCCCGCCATCGCAACCTCGACCTGCTGGGCTCCAGCAATCCTTCCACCTCATCCTTCCAAGTAGCCGGAATCACAGGCATGCGCTACCATGCCTGGCTGATTTTTTGATTTATTGTAGAGATGAGGTCTCGCTGCCCAGGTGGGTCTTGAACCCGCAGGCTCAGGCAATCCATTCACCTCAGCCTCCCAAAGGCGTGGGATTACAGGCTGAGCCACTGAGCCCAGCTTGCATTATGTTTTTTAATCCAATTTGCCATTCTATATCTTTTCGGTGGTGCATTTAGTTCATTCACATTCAAGCTAATTATTGAGATTTGAGAGTTTAGCCCTGTCATGAGCTTCTTACAGAGTTTGTTGTTGTTGTGTTTGTTTATTTGTTCATTGCTTTTCTTTTGATTTTTGGGTTGATATATTTGTGTGTTTTCAAAGTTTTTCCTGCATTCTTGGAAAGAGTATGATCATTCTTTTTCTTTTTCCTTCTTTCTTTCTTTCTTTCTTTCTTTCTTTCTTTTTCTTTCATGCTTAATACTTTCTTAAACATTTCTTGTAGAGCTGGTCTGGGGGTGGCATAAACTCTTAGAGATTGAATGTCTAGGAAGGATTTTAATTCTCCATCAGTGATGAAGCTTAGCTTACCTGAGTAGAAAATTCTTGGTTGAAATTGTTTATCTTGCCAGGCTCAGTGGCTCAGCCTGTAATCCTGCACATTTGGGAGGCTGAGATGAGTGGATTTCCTGAGCCCGCGGGTTCGAGAACCACCTGGGCAACTTGGCGAGACCTCATCTCTACAATAAGTCAAAAACTAGCTGGGCTTGGTAACATGCACCTGTAGTTCCAGCTACTTGGAAGGCTGAGGCGTAAGGATCGCTGGAGCCCAGCAGGTGGAGGCTGCGGTAGCCAGGTGTGGCCACTGCGCTCCAGTCTGGACGACAGAGTGAGACTCCAATTCAAAAAAAAGAAAAGAAAAGAAATTGTTTATCTTTGAGAACTTTGAAGACTGTACTCCAGTTTCTTCTTGCCTGTAGTGTTTCTGTAGATAACTAGTGTTTCTGCTGCTATTCTAATTGGTTTTCCCCAGTTGGGTAGTCTGACCTTTCTCTCCCTCTGACTTTGGGATTTTTTCTTTTACAACTACTTTGTGTAAGCAAATTACTATATGTCTAGGAGTGGTCTTCTCATTTGACGTCTTGCAGGGGTTCTCTGCTCCTGTGTTTGAATGGTCACATCTCTGATGAAACGAGGGTAGTTTTCTTGGATAATTTCATGGAAAGTTTGTTTCAGGGTGGTCTCCGTCTGTCTGTCTGCCTCAAGAATGTGAATTAAGCAAAGATTCAGCCTCTTGATATAATTGCATACCTCTTAGAGGCTTTGTTCCATCTTTTAATGCTTCTTTTCTATGTTTTTAATAGTTTGTGTTAGTTCCATATTTTGGTCTGCAAACTCAGATTTTTTCTTTTGCTTGGTTCTGCTTTCTGTGCTTGTCAGTTTTTTATGTATTTCATTTACTGTATCCTTTATTGCTGTCATTTCAGTTATCAACTTCCTTATTCTTTCCTCTTGCCTCACCTCATTCTCTCTATTAATATCTTATTATCTGAATTTGTGGTTTGAGAGCAGTCATTCTGAGACATCTTCATTGTTTGAGTTCCAAAGTTTCTATTCTCAGGTTCTATCTTTCCGAGTCTGGATGGGACCTGTGTTATTTACTTTGGTTCCTCTTCATTTTTTATGGGTTTCCTCGCCCCTTTCCCCCCATTTTTAATTCTGTTGCCCAGTGATGGGGGGATAGCTTTCACTTCAGTTTGCTCTATCCCCTATTCTTCCGTATGTAGATCCTCTAGATGTGTCTAGTTTGGAAACAGGAGTGGGAACTGGGAGTTGAGCTTTTTGCAGCTTTGAGATTTGATTAAGGAGTGATGGGGGAGTGTGGTTCAGAAGCTATTTGCAGATTGCAGCATCCATGGACAGGTGTGTGGGCACCCCGAAATCCACTTCCCTCACCTTACAATCTGTCCTTGTGGTGAGGGTGTATGTATGGCCCCTGAAAGTAAAATGAGATAAGAAAAAGGAAAAGCACAAAATAAGGTAGAAGGGAGACAAAAGGGAGATGAAGAGAGAGAAGAAAAAGAAGGAAAACAGGCACACCAATTAACAAATTAACAAAGAAAAGCCCAATAACAAAAACAAGCAAACATACAAACAAAAAACCTGATGATGCACTCACCCTCAAAAGTACCCACACACAAACAGAGAAACTGAAAAACTAAAACAAACAAAAGTACAAAAGCATAAACAAAAACAGAAAATAAGGGCTCCCTCTGTGGTCATTTCTGGAACTTCCAGTTCCTTTCCTTCTATTTATCTATTTATTTTCTTTTTACTTGGGGGTGGTCCCAAGTACTGCTGTGTTTTGGCTGCTGCCTCAGTGGGGAGTGGGCTCTGGTCTCCAGCCCCTTCCCTCCACTCCCAGCGCAGGCCAATTGGGTCCCCCTCAGCATGGGTCAGACACCCCACGGACTGCTAGGGGAGGAGGGTGAATCAGATCAGAACTCACCCCGATCTGTCTGCTTCTTCTGTGACTGCCAACCTCCCGCTCAGATGAGGTGTGTCTGTGCCTGGTCTAGCAGGCAGGTGAGGCATCCGTCTCTCTTGGTCTGCTCCTGAACTTTTCTTTCTGTACCAGAGATGATCGATCCCAGAGGGGTGTAGAGATCACCTCCGAGTCTCAGGTTGGAGGCTGAACAGTGTTGGGTGGGCCAACACAGGTCTCTGCCAGGTCCTGGGGCAGAGAAAATGGTGGTGGTCCACCTCTCCTCACTGGTGGCAGGGCCCAGCTCCAGATTTCCTCTACATGTCATCTTCACAGTTTTCCCTGCCAGTGCCTGGCCCCCTGCCACAGGTGGTGGTATGGGCCCATTGCCAGGTGGTGAAGAACACCTGAGCTCTGCTGTCTCCACCCTAGAGATCCCTGAGAATGGCAGATGGTTCTGCATGCTGGGGGCTCTGATCTCAAAACAGCGGTGGGTTGCATCTGCATCCTCTTTTCAAGTTTCTAATCCGTTGTGCCACCTCCTCCACAGAGACTACCTGGCCTGTTTCCTACCAGACGTGCTGGAAGCTCTTGACAAGGCTTCTAAAGCAGGCAAGGTGGCCCAGCTGTCTCCTTGATGGTGGGTTATTACAGGGGTCATTACTACAGACCCTGCAGTAGGTTTTTCAGCACAGCCAAGCACTCCACTCTCAGGGCCGCCATCTTCCCCGGTCCCAGAATCTTTATAATAAACTTTTGTGTGGGAAGCAGGAAACTGCAAGTGTGGGAAACTTTTGTGTGGGAAGCAGGAAATGCAATAACTCACTTTTCAACTCACTTTTCAACAATTCACAGATGTTCTTTGAGAAACCTATCAAAAAAAGATTTTTTTTTCAGTTAGAGTCTCACTCTGTCGCCCAGGTTGAAGTGCAGTGGCACACTAACAGCCACCCCAGCGTCATCAACTTGCTGGGCTCCAGCAAGCCTTCTGCCTCAGCCTTCCAAGGAGCTAGAACTACAGGTATGTGTTACCAGGCCTTGCTATTTTTTTATTTATTATAGAGACAAGGTCTTGCCAAGTTGTCTGGGCTGGTCTCAAACCTGCGGGCTCAGGCAATCCACTCACCTCTGCCTCCCAAAGTGCTGGGATGACAGGCTGAGTCACCAAAACTTATTTTTTTAAACTTGCATTTTTAATGATATATAATTTACATTTAGGAATAGGGTGGAACAAACATCATGTTGTTTCAACAGTCACATTATGAAAAGGTAGCTAGGATGCTAATAGGTAGAAACAGAGCTCAGGAAAACAATGAAATTTAGTGTTCTTTGGTTTGGGGTGAGGGCAGCAACACTGAGCACTCATACAGCATAACCTCCTGCCCCTTATGCGGTGATCACAATAAATATAGAAAGTGAACTTGAAACCTAGACATTGGCCTGGCGTGGTGGCTCAATCCTGTAATCCCAGCACTTTCAGAGGCGGAGGTGAGAGGATTGCCGGAGCTCAGGGGTTCTAGACCAGCCTGAGCAACATGGCAAGACCTCGTCTCTACAATAAATCAAAAATTAACCATGCCTGTGGTTCCAGTGACCTGGAAGGTTGAGGCAGGATTGCCTGAGCCCAGCAGGTCAAAGCTGTGGTGGCCGTGAGCAGAATGTCACTGCACTCCAGTCTGGGTGATGGAGTGAGACTCGGACTTAAAAAAAAAAGAAAAGACAAAAAAACTAGATGTCTTCTGTAGCTTGCACAAGGTAACTGAACTAAGCAGATTCTGAAACTTAAGGCCTAAGGAAAAATCTCTTAAAACTCTGGTCAAATGAGGCACTTGGGAAATAAGTGAGCCGTAAGGGAATGTCTCTGCTTCTGCTAGGAGGAAAATATAGTAACTAAACCAAAGTTTTAAAAAGAGAAAGACTTTCACTTTCTATAGCTGTGTTCCTACAGTGTGGTATGCAGCGGGCAAGAAATGTGCCACATAAAGCAGGAAAGAAAGAGCCTTTCTTTCTTTTCTTTTCTTTTTAACCACATGGTTTACAATGTTCAGGCTCCTAAGGGAATCTAACTGTTGGCACGTAGAAAAATCTTGAACACTATGAGAAGGCTGGGTGTCACATGTTCCCATCCACTCATTAATCCCTGTCTTTCAGATTAGAAAAGATGCTTTAGGATGGTGGAGATCAACAAGATTCAGAGAAAATGTGAGAGCAGAGATGGGGGTGAATTCCTGAGGAAGGGGCCCTGTGTCACTCCTTGGGCCAAGTCTTAGGAGATAGCGAACTATCAGATATGTTTGTAGAATTGCAAAGTAGAGTTTGTTCCCAGCAGTGAGACAGCAAGGGTCATGGAAGGAGTGAGAGAGAGGCTGGTTCTATACCAGGCACAGGCAAGAAAGGAATACAATGTCTGACAAAAATTGAACAACAGCAATAAAACCAACTAGAAGTCTACTTGTTATTATCGTCATGGACAGATTACTCTAAACAATGTCAACAATAAAATGATCTTCCCAGATAAAAATATTTTATTAGTCTAAGTTTTAAACAACTGCCGCAGATAATGTTGAATTGAATAATATATACATACAATTACAATTAACTCATAGTTTTTAAAAACTTATGCTTTAATGCATATTGTATTCTGCATAAAAGTTTTCCAGTGAACCTCTATCCATTCTACTGGTCTCTGTAGTGGGTTAATGGTAGCCCCCCTAAATATGTCCACGTCTTAATTCTCCAAGCCTGTGAGTGTTACCTTATTTCACAAGAAAAAAAAAATCTCTGAAGACATAAATAAGGATCTTGAGATTAGAGCATCCTGGGCTATTGAGGTAGGATGATTCTAAATTCAATGAGTATCTTCAGAACAGATGCGCAGTAGAAAGTTACATAGAGAAGTAAAGAAGGTCATATAAAGACAGAGGCAGGGATAGCAGTGATGCAGCCATATTAAGTCCAGGAATGTAGATAGCCACCAGAACCTGGAAGAGACAAGAGGCAGAATCTTCCCTAGGGTTGTGGAAGAAATGCTATCCTGTCAACATCTTGATTTTGAGTGAACTTTTGGCCTTTGAAATGCTGAGAGAATTCATTTCTGTTGTTTTAAGTTCCAAATTAATTTGATACAGCAGCCCTAGGAAACTAATAAAACCGCCAATCCACAAACTCGACTACAAGAACATTCATTCCTAGGGTAACTGCTAAAGATTCAGGGCTATCCCAGTTCTCTTCTGCATCTGTTGATGATTTCACACACTACCTTCAAACAATATTCAGAATAAACAGTGATAGTACGGTTATTATAAAAACAAGAAAACATAACTTGAATTACTTCACTTCCTCCATAATGTGTAACTAATGAAATTTTTATTTATACTTAAATTTCAAAAGAGCGGTGTAAAGTGTGAACTGGGAGGTGTAATATTTTTCTCTGGTAAGTACACATTTCAGTCCATAACTAAAATATTTTACTGAATCTGAGTAATATCTTTAATATTAAAAATTTTCACGCTTATTACAATTTTTATTAAATTAAAGTGTTACCACAGCAATAGAGTACATTTGTTTTACATTCTTCTCTCTCCCTGAGGTACATTCATGTAATCAAAAAGTACAAATCCAGCACTTCTTTTTCCTTTTATATTGTCATTTTTATTAGTTATTTTTTTACTGGTGTGATTATATATACAAATTTTAATAACAGACAATTTTCACTATGTACATTTCCTTTCTAACAATTATTATTATGTCATCTTATGATTATTACTGAAAATAATTTTCATTTACATAGAGATACATATATATATGAAAATTATTTTCAAGCCGGGCTCGTTGGCTCAGCCTGTAATCCCAGCACTTTGGGATGCTGAGGTGAGTTGATTGCCTGAACCCGCAGGTTCGAGACCCGCCTGGGCAACTTGGCGAGCCCTCATCTCTATAATAAAATAAAAAAAATTAGCCGGGCGTGGTAGTGCGCGCCTGTAGTTCCAGCTACTTGGAAGGCTGAGGCGAAAGGATCGCCAGGAGCCCAGCAGGTTGAGGCTGAGGTGGCAGGGAGTGGCCACTGTGCTCCAGTCTGAGTGACAGAGTGAGACTCCAACTCAAAAAAAAAAAATTACTTTCAGTAATAATCATGAAATGACATATATATGTATCTCTCTATATAGATTTATATAGAGATATATACATTTATGTACATATAGAGATACATATGCATAAATATGCTAAGTACACTCATTGCTAGTCTGTTGTCTGGTTAGAGTTCAGTGGTAAGGCAAAATCCTACAGGAGAAATGCCATGTGCCCTACTGGGTAGATGAGGTCATAATCTCACAAAGGATCTCTTTAGAATTAGGAGAAGGAGATCCATGTGTCCCCACAGTGGCGATAATACAGCTAAAAAACCCATTGGAGCCACAGTCTGTGCTATGGTAATTTTGGAGAACTGAAGTCTAAACATAGCACAAAAGGGCTTAGTGGATACTGGTCCTAACAGATAATATTTATAACCACTCATTTTTATTATGCACTATTGATATCTTTGTAAGCCTTCTCAAATTCCAATGAAGGGGATAGGGATTGGGGTGTTCAACTGATTATTTCTACCTCCTTTGCAGAAGGACAACTAAAAATAGATATTTAACTAATTGAAGAATAAGTTACTTTTCTTTCTCTCCTATATTATGGACTGAAGTGCCTATCTGTAACATACATTTTCCAAAAAAGCAAACTGCGATTTAAGCAATGTGACTTACACTAAGTTCTTGTAAGTAATTAAAGATTGTACTGAAATTCTAACTTGGGTCCATCTCATTCTAAGAACACCACTCTTTTTATCATATTAAGTTATTACTCCAAAAACTACTACAACTTTTGGTCCATAGAAAAATAATAAGCTAGGCTCGGTGGCACAGCCTGTAATCCCATGCCTTTGAGAGGCTGAGGCGAGTGGATTGCCTGAGCCCGCGGGTTCGAGACCCGCCTGGGCAGCGAGACCTCATCTCTACAATAAATCAAAAAATCAGCCGGGCGTGGTAGCGCATGCCTGTAATTCCGGCTACTCGGAAGGCTGAGGCGGAAGGATCGCCAGAGCCCAGCAGGTCGAGGCTGCGGTGGCCGGGAGCAGCCACGGCACTCCAGTCTGGGCAACAGTGAGACTCCAACTCAAAAAAAAAAAAAAAAGATAAATAATAAACTGGAACTCTTAGAGGGGTGAGACAAATTGTGAGCCCCTAAATTTTAGGAGGATTATTTTCTTTTAAGTTTCTGGTGATATTTATCCTTGGCTTACCTGGCAGGAACAGAATGGCTCAGTAGCAAGGAAGGTTCGTAGACAGATGTTTCCAATTCTCAGTTCTAAATCTCATCAGCTGTGTGACTTTGGGCAAGTTTTGTGCCTCTCAGTATATTTCCTTTTTATGTCTTATGCGAGGAGAGAATTAATTCAGAGAGAAATGCAGAGATTAGAAATTGTAAGATAAAATACTTGGCACTTAGTAAGGTATTATTAATAGGACCGATTTTTTATTGTCTTTATGAAGACATAATATTTCAGAGTGGTTGTAAATACCACTATCATTCCATACATGACCTTTGATAACTTGTATTTGAAAAGGTGGGTTAATTGAGGATGAATGTTTTATTGATTGATTGATTGATTTTTGTTTTGGGGGTTTTTTCGCTGAGAACATTGAGTATCCAGGCCTGCCTGATGGGTGACAGAGGAAGGTTCAAACTAAATAGGGTATTAATTTTCTTAAAATTTTCTTTCTGTTATGACTTGCTGATCCTCTCAGCATGAAATTGATTAAGAAATTCACATCACTTAACTCTCTTCGTAATCACCTAGTGCGAAACCTAAAAAAAAAAATGGTAATCAGCCAAGTGAGGCATGGAGAGGGGATGGATTTGGGTTTTCAAATGCAAGCTTCTCCCTTTTTATGAAATGCCCAGATAAGCAGGGTTCCCTGCTGAGTTTCACAGATTGATCGGTATTCTGGAAGTCTGGTAGTTGGTAAAGAGGATGGATTCGGAGGTGGGTCGACCACAGAGACCAGCAATTTTGACAAAAGGGAAAAGGGACACAGTTAAAATAAGGCATCCTGGCTGTTTCTGAAGGAGGGGTGTGGCATGCACACGAGAAGAGGCTAGGTATTAAAAAGAGGCCCTATAAAATAATTTTGCAGGAAAATAAAGGCGAAAACAATGTAAACAAATAACTATGATACAAACTATCTATTCCAAAAGATGGTTTCCAAGAAGTCTGAAAGAACATGCTGTTTCAGTCCACCGGGGACTGAATCTCTTCCAGCTCCTAATCGTATGGCTTTTGCCAGGTTCCTTAACGTCTCTGAACTAATGTTTTCTCTTCTGTCGTTAGGCATTATTTGCTATTTTTTTCACCTAGTGATAACTTAAGAGTTCACTTTCCTACACGTACTATTTGATGCCTTTGATCAATATATTAAATGTGATAGGAATTCCACTTCCCTACGTCTATCTATTCTGGTAGACTGACCTCGTTTAGGGCCATGGTGATGCCATAGATTTCTGTATTTCCAATGCTTGCGTATAGGGCATAGCACTTGGAGTTTGCCCCGTCAATGTTTTCATAACTCTATTTTTTGCTGGAGGTTGGTTACACGATGGCATTTCAAGGTGGGCAGCTGATGGATTTTTGTTTGTTTGCTTTCTTGTTTGAAGCAGAACAGTGCACCTTCTAGGCCTTGGTTAGAGGGGACTAAGTCCTGCCTCTTACTCTTTTTTTTTTTCTGAGTTGGAGTCTCACTCGGTCGCCCAGACT